>NC_079167.1:2449101-2506601 GCF_947568905.1 Ostrea edulis | reverse complement strand
AACCCCCATTTTTAAATTTAAGTTTTACAATTATTCTTTGCACACTTTGAAATTAGTAAATTGTAACAGCAAATACAGTCTTAAAATCAAGATTAACAGAATATGACAATATATATATATATATATATATATATACTGAAAATTTTGTCCTACCAGACAATTAGAACACAAGGAGTGGGGGGGGGGGGGGGGCACCCCCACCCCTTCCTTTTTCTCACAATTTTTTTTTGGTGTGTGTGTTATTCTTTTTTTGTTTGTCTATCAATCATATCATACATAACAATACCTACATGCTATCTCATACTTATAGAAAAAATAAATATAGTGTAACATATACAGCTCATGTACAAATAATTTTGTTTCTTGAAAATACTTGTGAAGAAGAGTTCAAATATTCAACAACTTTACTAATGATTTTCTGAGGATTTATAATTCTGGGTTTCTTTGAACCAAACACAAACTCACTAAAAACAGTTTGAATTCCACTGTGAGGGTCACGCCTATGAATGATTTTTAACTTGTTCAGGCTTAGATTGCAATCTATGAGCCTTTTAGAGATCAGTGTAGATATTACATTGCTTTGTACCATTGGAGCTAGTGAGGACTTGACACTATAATAATTCATAGTAAATATATCTAAGATTCACATCTGAATGCTAAATTTGACTCGTACAGTTCTCGTAAACTACAAACATCAGACAAAGAAGTTAGAACTGGAACTTTCTAGTCGGTGTTTAAAATTTAAAACCGGATACGTAAAAGCACGGACTTTCCTTAAGTTAAGGTTTAAATGATGTCTCTTTTTAGAAAATTTTAAAAAATCAGAAAATGATGTATTTTAAGAAAAAATTAGGGTTGAAAGTTAAAAGCCTAACATCATGTATATATATGCAAGAGTTATATATTTTGCATCGAAAGAAAGAAAGAAAGAAAGAAGAGAGAGAGAGAGAGAGAGAGAGAGAGAGAGAGAGAGAGAGAGAGAGAGAGAGAGAGAGAGAGAGCGGTTGATGATGTTGAAGACTTCTATTAGTGGGTTACTGAACATCTATCAGTGATTGAACATCTACCAGTAGGTGATTGAACATCTACCAGTAGGTGATTGAACTTCTATCAGTGATTGAACATCTATCAGTAGGTGATTGAACATCTATCAGTGACTGAACATCTACCAGTAGGTGATTGAACATCTACCAGTAGGTGATTGAACATCTACCAGTAGGTGATTGAACTTCTATCAGTAGGTGATTGAACTTCTATCAGTGATTGAACATCTACCAGTAGGTGATTGAACTTCTATCAGTGATTGAACATCTACCAGTAGGTGATTGAACATCTACCAGTAGGTGATTGAACATCTATCAGTGATTGAACATCTACCAGTAGGTGATTGAACATCTATCAGTGGGTGACTGGACTTCTATCAGTGGGTGATTGGTTTGAGATCTTGCATACAATTCTTATAGATAAATATAGCATCATCAGAGAAATCTAAATATTGGTGTCTTATATCCGCCTCTGCTTAGGCTAATTTTGAGTGAATACAATAATTATTGTTTCTGCCTTGAAGTTAAAGTATCGTACTGGGTGGTTGTTTTTTGTTGTTGTTTTTTTTTTACCGAATGCGATTTCATTTTGTATAATGTACATTGTAGTTCTCAGATTATCGTGCTTCATGTAAGGAAAACAGTATAGTGGAAGGACAATCACATGGGAACTCTTGTTTACAACACACACACGAGAGAGAGAGAGAGAGAGAGAGAGAGAGAGAGAGAGAGAGAGAGAGAGAGAGTCAGTCTTTAAAATGTAGAAATGTGAGAAATCTTAGAGTTGAACCAATCCTATGTCCGCCTCTGCCTTAACGGCTAATATATACATACGAGGTGAAATTTCTATCATAATCATACACGCGATGACCTATGACCTGAAAATACATGTCCAACATCAGTAGTAAACAACACCAATGTATCGCGGACGCATTGACTGTGAATCCGCCACATTGATGCAGAGGTTTAATAGTATGAGAAAGTCATCTGAAAAAATAACGTACATGTGTAGATTCGTTTTGGACTTTCACCCTTTTAAAACCACGACTATCATCTTTCTGTAGATAAGTTGCCGCTAGTGTATTAGCTCTATTCCTATGTTGACTGACCACGTAAGCATGCAAAAGCTACCTGCAATTGACAATAAAATTGTTGAATTGTAGATGAGTTTTGGACCCCCCCCCCCTCCCCCAAATTCATGAAGCTATGTCTCTTTGTAAATAAAAAGACGTCTCGTCGTTCTCCCTCCACGTACACTATGGAAGTCAAGAGGCGAGATGGCTATACTAGTTTTGCATTTCTTGAGAACCCATTAGTTTTCAAAGATTTATACGGTCATATATTGAACGATTACGACTGGTAACTTTGAAAATGACCATCATACAGTACAATGTAGTGTGGTTCATTCATTGACAAATGAAAGCTGGGTTAACCAATTTTAGTTGTAAAACTCAAGTGGTTTAAAAGCCGTCTTTGCAATTACGTAAACTGTCAAATCCATTGTAAAGCAGTTTGTATTTAACCAACTTCCTCTGCAGATGCGGTAAATTACATACAAACAATGGCTTATTGGATGAGACACCAGTTCAGAGCCATTAAATTAATTGATACTGTCGAAGCTGTTGACATGGCTTACGTCATTTGGAGCTATGTGACAAATGCCAGCATTGCACGGACAGATGGAATAATTTTTCAAATATTTAATATTGTTGCTCGATGATGTTCTCCAACTGAAATGACGCACATGTACATTCTGATCATTTTACATTTGATTGAACTTTCCTTTCTGCATCTATCAGTGCACATACACGATTCAACAGAATGGTGCCTCCCTCACAACGAAGTCCTAAGGGACATGATAACTTGCCTGCGCGTGCGTCCGGAAAATGCTCTATTATATATATATATATGCAGATCTGTCTTGACGCTCGATGGGAACGGATTTTTCTATTGCCACATATTACACTCAATAATTTTAATATGTAGTTGTTTTGTTTGTTGTCAGCTTTTGTAGTTTAGTTGTAGTTTTAGTTTCCTTTTCTATTTAGTTTTCTTTTCTATATTCTATCGTCCTGAGGAAGGGACAGGTTGTCCTGAAAATTTGACAAGTCACTGTTGTTCGTGTCGTTGGTCATTTTAGTGCTTTATATATATATATATATATATATATATATATATATATATATATATATATATATATATATATATAATGTAACAGACTTGTGTTGACTTGACAATCACAACAACGCTATTCAGGTTCGTTTCAATAAGACGGTCTCTTTATCATGGATCAATAAGATAAAGAATAATAAAACCCTGTAATAAATAACAAATATTAAATATTTGGCGTATAATATAATATATTTGTATAATATATATATAAATGAAGATCCTTAATGATTTCTGGGTCAAATGGTCTTTGGTCAAGGTCACAGTTGGTGATTGAATTGAACAATGTTGCGAACAACATACAAAACGTACTTTTGCAGTCAGTTTTCTGCATTAGGAATAAGCAGGTAGGAGAGAAACGACTGCAACAGTGTTGACCATTGTCTTCTTATTCAAAAGGTCGAACGTAAGCCTCCTAGTTGTATTCGACGAATCCGCACGTTAAAAATTTTTCTGAAGAAAATTTATCGCTGTTTTTAATCGTACCTATTTCACCAGAAGTCACGATAGGAGTTCAAAGTTTAACATGTATGTATTCTAACTAACTGTACATCAATGCAATATGTATAATGACGTGATCGTTGGATCGAACAAAGCATGAAACGGTCATTGGCGTGTTCTAAGTGATTAGTTGTTTCCAAATTAGGACCTCATGGAGCATGGCATACACTTTTTTGCACTTTTCTTATGAACTCCAAGTATATATCTACAAAATCTAATATGTAGTTTTCACACAAATATTTAGAAAATATTTCATCCAAGTCAATTAATTATTACGGAAACGTGCAGTTTGAGAGTGAAATGATCCCCCGATTTTTCAACTATAGAGTAAAATAGGCTTAATAGTATGGTACATATATACATGTAGACATAATGTTTAACAATGGAGTTTAAACTCAAATTAAAA
The DNA here is from genome assembly GCF_947568905.1 of Ostrea edulis. NCBI lineage: Eukaryota > Metazoa > Mollusca > Bivalvia > Ostreida > Ostreidae > Ostrea > Ostrea edulis. Next base: position 2,502,482 of record NC_079167.1, on the reverse strand, counting down.
CATCCTTTTTTTAACTTTCTTTTTATAAAAAAGTACTTTTCTTATAAATTTTAAATTCCTTCTGGTGCCAGAGTGAAACTACCTGATGCTGTGAAATAAATACCTAAGTATTTGTTATATTTAATACATTCATTCCAGTGGCTTAGAGTCCATTAATATACATGCTATCTGTGACGACTCGGTTTATTAAAGAATAAGACTCTTTATTTTTGATATATTGACTAGACACCAATCCTTACTGAATTTGGCAAGACAATCTAGCTTTTGTTGAAGCTTAAAAAAGGGGACTTGACAGCATTACAACATTATCTGCATACATTAAACAATGACGGAAATTGTCATTTAAACTGACAATATCATCAGTAGTTGACATGCATGTTGGTAAATCATTGAGAAATATTTAGAATAAGTAAGGACTTAAATTATGACCCTGTTTAACCCCCAATTTAATAGAGAAACATTCAGTTACTTGCTCTTTTAAATGAACACATGAGTTACCGAGGTTGTACATACTGTCAATTACATTATAAAATTTTGATCCGAATTTGTAGACATTTCAATTTGATACATGTATAACACTTTCAAAAGCTTTCTTAAAGTATGCAAAGCATGCACACAGTCTTCCTTAGTGATTATCATAAAAGGTGTTAAATAAAGTGCACAAAATAAACGTATGATCAGAGGTTCTAAGAAACATTGTCCAATCCAGGCGCCTTACAGAATATCAAGCGGGTATTTCTGTGGAATTTCTTTTGCTGTTATCAAATTATCCGATTCATTAAAACACAAAGACTTTCCCATAGAAGACAATTATTCCTTTAAGTGGTGTATTCTATTATATAATGATTCACTAGATTGATTTAAATTTTTGAAGTGGTCAAACCACTTGGACGGTGAAGTAGATGTATCGGGAGGCGTAGAATCTTCATTTCGAAGCTGTGATCAGAATCCACTAAAGTTTGGGATTTTCTTCATGCAAAGAAGATAGTTTGTCAAGTAAAACTTGTTTGTGTTGTCTGCGCTTCAATTATACCTTCCGCAACTTCGTTGCGTGGGATATAATTACACATGTTATGTATAGGAAGAAAGCTGAGGAGTTGGGCAAAGTAATTCAAATTAGATGTTACATCCGCTACACTAACACATAAAGGGTCGCATCGGAGGTAAAATTCCAGTTAATATTCGCTTGCAGAATCACAAAATGTCTTTCAATAGAATAAATCGAGTGGGTTTACTAATTTAACCACAGATGAGGCTCTCTAGATAGCGAGTAGTGAGTATGTGAGCGGATCTAAAATCAAATTTTGAATTAAATTGTGGGTGGGGTCTCTTCTACATGGAATCAATTTGAATGATTTACCGGTAAAAACTACAAATTGATTCCATGTAGAAGATTGGTATGTATCTTTGGTTTTATTTTCCCCGTTTCCGACAACGGTAGATCAATTCCTCTCATTTTGAGAAAGAAATACAACACTTAATTATTCCCTCTACTAATTAAAAACAAAGTTTCAGAATATTTGTTTTATATACTAGTATATTTTTTTTCAAAGTGCGTTAAGTGTCTCCATGAAAAAAAAATGCTGATGTACACTCACAACGTACTTTGAAAACAAAATTCATATTGAGTTGACTTCGTCCCAAATTTAACGCACTTTGAATTTTTTTTTCAAATTGCGTTGATTTGGTCCCAAATTTAACGCACTTTGAAAAAAAAATCAAAGCGCGTATTCTTTTCAAAGTGCGTTACCACAAAGCTGCTTTCTACAGTATGTTATCAACTGTTGCTGATGCAATATCCATAGAAATTTGAGTTATTTATTTGTTCATTTTCGAAGAGTTTTAAACTTTGTTGTATGTCAGTTGATAAAAGTGCCCATTGAAAGTTAATAGCAGAATCGTAAGACCAGATAAAGTTCAATATCAGAAGTTTGACAAAAATCAGTCAATGTATCCTTTTGAGCAACAAAATTTGCAGAAAATTCCCAGTGCAATAAACAGTGATAAATAGGATCAAAGTTCTCAGCATAGAAGTTCAAAATTTTATAATAATATTTTTTGACACTATTACATAGTCTACTAGACTTGGTGTGAAGCATGTCAGTTTTGGATTTCAAAACTGTCTCAGAAATGAAAGGTGAAGATAAAGAACAGTGATCAATCTCATATCTACAAAATAGAGAGTTGGTCAAACACGGACCCCTGTATATACCAGAGGTAGGATCAGGTGCCTAAGAGAATATCCATTCTCTATTTCTAATTTGTTCATCAATGTTGTAATGGTCCAAAACTGGTATATACATATCGTCATCATTTGCTATAAAATCAGTGGACACCCTTGCAATGAAACCCCCGCAAAGTAAGACATCACCAGATTTATTATCATGATTATAAAGCATCATTTCTTTTTCTAAGCATTCAAGAATATTGTCGTCAAGAGTAAGATGAGGTGACTGGTGCTTCATAGACCAAACAAATATTCAAATTTCTTTTCAGGCCAAACTATTGTTTATCGAGTTGGATTCATTGAAAATCATGACAAGTGTTCTTCATTAGTTTTAAGCATGGACAAATGAAAAAAATATCATGCGAAGAATACAAAGTCCACATTTTGCCTGTTGTTGTGCATTGCATTCGGTGTACTGACGTTACGTATATGAGGTATTTGCGCAATACCACGAGACAACAGCGCCTAATACCACGAGACAACAGCGCCTAATACCACGAGACAACAGCGCCTAATACCACGAGACAACAGCGCCTAATACCACGAGACAACAGCGCCTAAACAACTGCATGTTCACCTATGTCCACAAAAGTGTCACTGATAATATTATCAAATATTCAGATTACAAAACAGTTCGTTAGCACGAATTCCAGCCGTGAAGCTTTCTTTGGAAAGTATCAGTGTTCACAATTGCTGCGATGTCGTGTTGAAATTATACGCCCCTAGGTTTTTTTTTTCTCGCAATCACGCGTGTATAAAACAGCCAAATAAACCAAACGACGTCTTCGTCACGTGCTTTGTTGTTGTATATTCCTCATCTAATATCAATGTGGTTGTGCCCCCCCCCCCTTTGCTGGATCCAGTAAATGTTCTACGAAGCTTCTATGAATGCCTTGAAGGGCTTCAAAGCCAAGTCTTGCTCCCGTGCAGATCCGGGTTAGAATAGGTCCTCGGTACCCCTTGCTTGTCGTAAGAGGCGACTAAATGGGGTGGTCCTTCGGATGAGACCGCAAAAACCGAGGTCCCGTATCACAGACGGTGTGGCACGATAACGACCCCTCCCTGCTCACGTCCCCATAAGAGTGAAAGCTTCTCGAGAGGGACGTTAAACAATATCAATCAATCAAATAGGGGGCATGGTGTTTAGACCAACATTTCAACATCGTAGATAATAAATTATAGGTTCAAAATTAAAATGCATGTGTACGACAAAAAAATAACTAAAGAAACTTGACAGATCTTTTCTTTTATTACCCTGAATTGATTTTCATCCAAAATTTATCCGACTTTCAAGACTAGCCTAGTGCATAGCATAAAAACCTTGCTTTCTGTTGAAGGACAATGTCACTGATGGAGATTCCGAAAGGTTTTGTGCATACGGAGTACAAGATTAAAGCTATAAATTTTGTCACACTTGCAGGAAGGTTATATTTATTTGTTCGCTTCCTTCTATTTTCTTAGGTTTTCTTCTCGATAGCTTGGACCAGCAAGCGTGTTTTGGAGATTTAGGCTGTTTTAGTACTGCACCTCCATTTAGAAGTGTAGAGCGGCCGATTGACTTGTTACCCAAAAGTCCAGCGGAACAACAAATAAAGTTTTACTTGCACACAAGGTAAAGGGAACTGTACTACGTGTACATAAAACAGATAAGGTTTACAATGACAACGTCGATCGCCAACCGATGACGGGCTACCCGTTGAGAATCACATAAAAGATGTCACAAGAGTCAATGTAACTTATTTCAGAGTTTGGACATCGTTATTGAAATCATTTACGGGTTTATGTATATAGACTACATCAGAGAACAATGATGACAGTTAACTTATTTATAGAGAAAATCCCTCAGTGTCCTCAGAGGAACAGCTACAGGTGGGAGGTGGAGTAGGCAGCAGCCATTATTCCGGATCCCGGAAAACTAAAATCCTCGTTCATGGCTTCACTCACAATGGCCATCGTCAATGGCTTCTCAATCTTGCCACATCTCTGTTGAAGAAGGTAAAATGTACATGCCGTTGTATATGTCTGTTACATATCCGTATCAGTGTAGTGCACGGCAAATTTATTTATGGTTACGAGGAGTTTCGGGTCAAAACGGGTAGTGCTTTTCTTCTAACTATCAATCGCATAACTCCTATAACCAATACAAAATAGAGAATGATCTATTAAGATCCAAGTCAATGTTTCGAGTCTCTATTTGGATATAAATTTTCATAAAAAGTTTTAACTTGGTTTAAAATTTCAAACTGATTAGAAACACAGTTTTTCAATATCTACCCTTTTTACTACTTTATTGATATAGTTACGCGATTCAAAATTACAAAAAATATTTTGGCTTTTCACCTTCTTCCGCCCATCTAGCACGTGATCTTATATGACCTTGCATTTTTCTTTTCTTAGCTATTCAAGGGATAGCTTTTTCTCTTCAAAAATATCTGTATCATTTTTGTTTAGTGACCCCCAACCTTTCAATCACTTCTACTAGTGATTTTTCAGCCTGGCTCCGTTTCTTTTTCTTATATGATAAATATGAAATGGTTATTCCACGTATTTCCGTAAGGAGAACTTCAAGGAAAAAACTGCCATCAATACAACCAATATAATTGTAGTCATCTTCAGTAGGTGTAGTATTTTGAAAAAGCCGCAAAGCTTCTTTTCTATGGAGCTTGAAAGCTTCTTTTCTTTGGAGCTTGTTTCATCTCGCGTATCTCTTAGTTGCAACTTATCAATTTTTCTATTCGCGTCTCCATTCTTTGTTCTAACATTTCAATATTTTTCTCCATCTTTTTTTTTATTGAAATGTCATTTTACGGTATTTTTTTATTCCTGAAATCTCTTATCATTATCCTCTTTCAACTCGGTTATTCTGCTCCAATTTCTTTTTGACTATGGTCGAAACTAGAGATTCTAGATTGTCATCTTTAATTGTTCTTTTAGATCTTTCTTTCACTTCGGTGAGGTCTTTCTGAATGAAAGCTACAATGTAACGATCTACTAACATCCGACACCGAGTTGTTGTCTTTAGTTTTCTCTGGAGTCTTTTCTGTCCCTGTTTTATTTTTGGCGTTGACTCCTGTTTGCGGTGTGGATATCCCCCCCCCCCCCACACACACAAAATTGTGTAGGATATTCATGCCTGTGGGGAAAAAAACCCAAAGCTGCACTAGAGACTGTTGTAAGAACTATTCACCGACAGTTTTTCTTGTCACAAAAATCACTAATTCTAATCACTGGGAAAAGGTGAACACAACACTTCCATTATTTACAAATGTAAAACTAATCCTGAGAAATTCGTTAATAAATTGGTTTCACGTCCCGATAACTGGAGCACACTATGCTGCTACCTGCCCAAGCGTCTTCTTGAACGGATCCCCAACGATACAAATATAATGATAAACTGCTAAGGATTTTAAAAGTCCATTCGCTGTATAAGCAGGAGGTTGTGGAGTTCGAATTTCATCCCGGTCAGACCTAAGTCGGTATAAGACAAATATTCCTTCGACAAACTATCGTCGGTATCTTGTGGGACTTTCATTTACGTTAAATAATAATGCAGTTTTTCTCTACAATACACCGCATTCATAATAGCTCAGTGGTAGAGTGTTTGCTTCGTAACCGGGAGGTCGTGAGTTCGAGCATTGGGGCGTCAAACCCTAGGCGTACACATAGGTAGTGATTGCTTCTTCGCAAAATGCCCGGGATTTAGAATCTTTCGGATATGACCTAAAATACGGAGGTCCCGTGTTGCGACAGGCGTTGGCACGTTAAAAAATCATCAATGCTACGGCCCTGAGCGCTACGCATAGGTCTAAATTTGTGGCACTTCACCTACAGCTGGTGACATCTCAATTCGAATGAAAAATTCTTGACGGAATGGTGCACGCACTGGTCCAGATTTTACGACAAAGAAGGTACCACAGTGTATCTAGAACTTTTTACTGGCCAGAAGTTGATAGACACCTCGTATTCAACATCGCTAGACCACAGACCTCTGACCCATACTTCTCCCCTCTGCGCCAGTAGCAGTCGTGCGGACGACTTACCCCCCCCCCCCCCCGCCTTTTTTTTTCAAACAGGAAAGTTGGCTGCTTTAGTTGAGCGGAATCCGCACTATTTGCAAGCAGTGTCCTTAAACCCCGCGAGTCGTGAATCAGTCCCCTTAAACCCCGCGAGTCCAATACGATATTAAAGTAATCCTACCACTATTTTCTTTGCCAGTGGGAATACCGTGTGTATATAAGATTCTTTTATGACACTATCGCCCGCATCTTAGACTGGACCTCTTGGTATTTCAGAGTTAAGCTTAAGGCAACCTTGTGATTGATGTCAATCGCAGAGGTGAGGGATGTATTTCATACGGCAGCCGCAGGATTATTCTGCAGTGTAGATGCTGCTAAAACTCTGACAATTTGCAATTATGCTGGAGATAAATTTAAGGGGTAACACACAGTCTCCCCCTGCCTATGTGTTTGTCGCAAAGTTGTACTGCACCCAAGATTTCCTAAAATTATAAGGAGTTGTAGTAGGTAGATATTACAAATTAATACGAGGCTCTATGGAAATGTAATTGGGGTATAAGTCTATATCTAAACAGTAGTCAAGATAAAAGAAGATATTGTGTTTATATGCATTGAATCTCTAGCATGTGTACTTAGAGTACTTACTTTCAACTCGCAGGAAGATCTGAACGTAATTATCGTTGACTGGGGTCACGGTGCAGGGATTCCTTACACCCAGGCTACAGCCAATACTCGCGTAGTTGGAGCCTATATTGCTAAACTGATCCAGGAGTTGTCTACCGTGGGGCCTTCACTGGCTGACTTTCACATCATCGGTCATAGTTTGGGTGCCCACATCGCAGGATACGCTGGCGAAAGACTAAAAACACTGGGACAGATTACAGGTATTCTGATAATCATTTACTTACTCTAAGCATACAAATACAATACATATAAACGGTATTAGAAATTTTAGCAAATTTCTTTGAATATGATTAATGAATTCGAAAGTTTACTAACCCCAAAGAACCATCTTCAAGTTGAGTGTAATAAAGTAATCTTTGTGAAGCCTGAAAAAATCAATATATTAGTATATGTACCATAGATGTGGGCAATTCCGGTATTTGCATCATCAAAAGCAATTTTTTTTATATGAATTAAATGGGCTTGAAGCGCCTTAGATGATACATATTAAAAACAGAAAAATTGATACAGAGGAAAGCTATCTTAATCCGGATACTTTGGTTCCAATCGAAATCGTCCGGATAAATGAAACATATGAAGGAATACCTTCTGTAGAATTATCATCGAGTTGGTTTTGTAAAAATGTCATCTAAATGCTGAAGTGTCCAATATGTCGGATAAACAAACACTGGGCACATTTTCGGTAGATACAGGTTCGATTGTTGGTTCCTGCGACGGGTCAAACCGTAAACGTTTAATATAAATAAGTTTCCTCGCCAGACATCCGCCATTAGACTTGAAAGATAACGAACAGCGATCAATCTCATAACTCCAATAAACAATACAAAATTGAAAGTTTGGACAAACACGGACCCCTGGATATACCAGAGGTGGGATCAGATGCTTGGGAGGAGTAAGCATCCCCTGTCGACTGGTCACACTCGCTGTAAGCCCTATATCTTGATAGATAAACGGAGTTATCCATAGTCAAAATCAGTGTGCCAAGAACGGCCTAACAATCGGTATGAAACACGTCAGACAGCATTTGATCCAATCATAGGTTGTAATGCCAATGCTTGCCTGTATAGGATATTGCTGCCCACATCATAACGTTACCCTCTACAAATCGGCCTTAATGCAATTTAGCACAAAACGTTCATTTTGGTACTTATACAAAATGTGTTTTCCATCAGGCCTCTGCAGTAAAAATTGAGATTCATCGCTGAACCAAACTGTCCGCCAGCGTTGCCTATGAGTCTGAGATCATTGAAGTCGGTTCCGGCGTTGTTGCGGACTCGGAACAATGTCATGAACAGGTCTGCGCGCTCTAATCCCAGCATCCCGTAGTAAAATGCAAACAATCTTATCTGATATTCTGCAAATCCCAGAAATGGCATATATTGACTCTGTGCTGCTGACGTCACACATAATTTACCTGCTCTATGAACCATGCTATTGTTTTGTTTGCTCCAAAGGCGAGATATGGGTTTTTTGTGCAACATTGAAACCTGCTTCCAGTCGTCCAATTCCGTTATTGCGTTGAGCTTCATTCCGACGCCGCATTTCTCAAAAAACGTTTATATTTAAAGACAACACAATCAAATATCGAGAACCCAGTGGCGGATTTTGAGTCTCCCCCCCCCTTTTTTTGCCACAAATTTACAGGGCATTACTGGTAGAATGTTTCTTTTGCTGTTTTCCGCCACACTCAACAATTTTTCAGTTATCTGGTGGCGCCCAGTTTTTATTGATGGAAGAGAGAAACCAGATACAATGTACCAGGTAAGAGACCACCGACCTTCCGAAAGTAAACTGTGAAACTTTCTCACTTACTGGCGCGAGCGGGATTCGAACCCATGCCGACCAGAGGTGAGATGCCGTGTGATTTTGAGCGCGATGCTATAACCACTCGACCACGGAGGCCCTTTACTGGTATAATAGATGAAAACTCCAGATTTGGCAACCAAAGTATTTTGGCTAATGCTGGACTTTCACTGGAACCCGTGCATTTGATAGACTACTGGTGCATTAGCAACTTACAACAATCGAGAGTTAGAGACTGATTTTAGGATTTTATGTAAACACGTTTTGTTGTCTTCAAATTATATAGAATATCTATCTAGTAAACAATAGCCTTAGATGTAATTACATAATTATGTACAAGGAGTAATCATGCCATTCATTCTAGACCCCTAGAAATATATGAAAAAAATATTTGAAAAGATACAGTGCAAAATTGCTTCTATGCGTTTCTTTCTTTTCTTTTTTATCAGTAGATGAAACTAATTGAGCGTTGTGATTTTTTTAAATTATGCTACTACTTCTGTGGTTTTTTGTACTCCGCTTTTAGCGAAAAGCGTGGGATATTAATTTGGGCTGTCCGTCAGTGCGTTTGTTTGTTCGTCTGTCAGTTTGTCTGTAATTCTGTCTGTCACAGGTTCGTTTTCAGACTCTATCTTTGAAAGTCCTAAAGCTTTTGCAATGTAATTTCAAACAATAACTTTCATTGAATTGAAGAGGACTCCTATTGATTTTGTGTTCAAAGACCAAGGTAAGAAATTCATATTTCATTCCTATAAGGTATTAATTAGTTGTAAGATAATATCAATATTCAATTTAACGATTGAATGTGTGTCCCTCATTTGTGTGGCTTTATTTTGCTGTGTATTGAAATTCCAGAGGTCTTCGAATGACAATGCATACATGCAAAATGATCTGGCAAAAATAATCACCCACTAAAATTTATTATATCAGAGAATAATAAAAACGAATTCGTTCTCATTGCCTTCCCTAAATGCACGGGTAATAAAACAAATTAGCGAAAAAATAAAGAAAACATCAAAGCATACACAAATTGAAAAGGTAAGAAAACCATAACTATCAGCTTTCCTACTTCATAGTGGATTGCAGAAGCATTTGTTGCCACTTTCCATAATAGAACTTCAATACTGACAAACGTAAACCATCACACATCACTGATGATTATTCAAACAAAAGATTCCTTCGTAATGAAGGCAGTTAGAGACCTCATTAAAACAAAAGAAACTGGCCTCGAGCTTATTCCTCTGAATCAACCCGAGAAGGAATTGATTCTTGCCGGAAATTCTCAATAATAAGAGACATCAGTCTCTAACTGAAAACACAGATTAGAAATATTCCAAACTGCACTTTTCAAAATAATGACCGTACAAATAAAAAAATGAATTAAGGGGAAACGGGAAGCAGGCTTTGGGGACCATTTATCATGAAGTCTGTGGCATTGTCTACGTGTTTTATCGGATAATGCGTTTGAAGTTCACCTAAAGTTGGCCCTTTGATGAGCTCTGCAATGCATCGATTAAAGTGAAAGAAAATGGACTCCAAGGGAGAAATAAATTAAATCATTTATAAACGTGACTATGTCATTCAGTTTAATGAAGTATAAAGGCGGTCAATCTCCAGCGCTGATCATGCATGATCTACATATCCTCCTTACAGGAAGTTGAACATTACAGTTTTAGACTTTCCAGATCGGTTTGTAGAGTTCGTTTTGTACAATTCATACACAATTTTCACATTCATCCAGAAAAAGGCAGATTGTCAATATACGTCATAAATTAGACATTTGAAGGGGATCTAGTTTGCCAATACAACCTATCATTGGATCAAATGCTGTCTGACATGTTTCATGCCGATTGTTAGATCGTTCACGGCACACTGATTTTGACTACGGATAACTCCGTTTACCTGATGAAGATATAGGGCTTACGGCGAGTGCGACCAGTCGACAGGGGTGCTTACTCCTCCTAGGCACCTGATCCCACCTCTGGTGTGTCCAGGGGTCCGTGTTTGCCCAACTATCTATTTTGTATTGCTTATGGGATGTATGAGATTGATCACTGTTCGTTATCTTCACCTTTCATTTAACCTATATAAGCTTATAATTTTCTTTAAACAAAGTTTACTCCTCCTGAAACTTGGCATGAACATACTTTTGAATAATTTGATTTATGATCCCCACTTTTTTATGTTCCTTCTTGAATTTAAATTTTGAAGCAAGTAATTTTTTAAACGAGCAATATTTTTAGACCTTTTTTAAAGCTTAATTTCTATATTTTTTCAAAGAAATCATGATTTATTTTCAATGTACAAATATTAAACATATCTGTATTGTAAAAGATATTTATTCAATATAATGAACTAACAGGAAGAATTAATTAATGCAAGCAATTCAAAAGTAGTTTTTAAGTGCAAAAAAGTCAAGTATAACTCACTGCAGCTCATATATATTTTCGTGACTGGGCATGTCCTTCAAAATTGCATTTGAAAAGTACACCTGTGGTCAATGATATTACGTCAATTATCTCAGGAGCTGACCCTTATGTTTACTAATCTGAAGTTTGTTGTCCGTCTTTTACGAAGAACAGGTAATTGATAAACGGTTCTTTAAACTTAAAAAAAAAAGCCCAATAAATTTAATTTTAAATAAAGTATTTTCTGAACCTATATGTGTCTTACCAGTCAAACAATGTATGGTCATAAATGACGAATTCGTCAATAAATCATTAAGTATAATTGTCATTTTACAGAGTTTCACAATTACTGGATGAAATTAATTATACGTTTATGAACATTATCATCAAAATCTATTTGCAGTATTGTTTATTGAAATCAATTCGCAGTTTAAAAATACAAAATTTCTTATATTGGATATTCATAGTGTTCGTTCTACTTCAAATTCTCTAAAGATAATCCATACCAACTGCCAATAAATACTGAGTATGTTCTCACAAACGACGTTCTAAGTGGCGTGACAGTGATGACAGGGATGGTATTCACAAGGTCAGCAAAACTTCAAAGAATTGTTGCTATATGAAGGATCGTATTCGATCTCCTCTATGAATGGCTAAATATTCAACGAGTCTAACACTGAACCAAAAACAGCATCGTGCCTTATCTATATATTAGAATGCTGAATGAGTAATTACAATGTAGCGCGTAGAAAAACAAGAAAATAATATGGCAGTGGATAACATTTCTAACGATGATAATGACATGTAGTGAAAGCGGTTAAAGTGACAAAACTTTGCGATTAAATTTTTTTCTCAAGACTAATAATCTTAAATCACCATTTTTATTAGATTTTTATAGATGTGCGTTTATATAGACACTACTGCGTTTAATGCATGATTCCCCCCCCCCCCCCCCCCCCCCCCAAACATGGTGGATAGCAAACGCTAGACTTTGCAACATTATGGATAAAGAAAGATAACTCGATGTAATTTTCTATGAATAGTGGACGTTTAATAACACACACAAAACACTAAAGTGACCAACGACACGGACAATTTTCGGGGATGACCTGTCCTTTCCTCTAGACAAACGAAAAAAATAAGATAGTAAAATATTAAATCTATAAACGTATTTACACTGCAAATTGCATGTACGGTATATTGCTTTAGACTTGCTTTGTATTCGTCCAATGGATAGACCTACAGTAATAAGAATGACGCAATTCTAAAGGATGACGTGTTAATCAATGATGGTAATCCGTGCAAAAATCATCTCGTACCCAGTGAGATTCACTATCAATAAATTGCATAGTTAAAACGATAACACAACAACCAAAAAATAATAATAATCCTCAGATATCCCCGTTTGATTGTGTCCAGGGAAGAAAAATAAGATGAATCGAAAAAACAAGAGGCCCACAGGCCTTATCGGTCACCTGAGTACTAGTGAAAAATTATCACTACTCCCACAGGCATTATCGGTCACCTGAGTACTAGTGAAAAATTATCACTACTCCCAAGGGCTATGAAATCTATAAAAAAAAAATTCCTTTTCTTAATATCAAAGCTAAATTTTAACATTCAGCAGAAGTATTTAAAACAAGATGTGTTCTTACAACTTCAATGCCCTCAGAAGTGCATACACTGATGAAAGGCTTCACATAATGTAATAGATGTATTAATTTAACATTAAAAGATATGACTAATTTGGACCCATCCTAGAGTCAAAACCCTGGGTTGTGAAATTCACCATTCTTTGTACATCTTTTTCTGCTATTCCTTAGTATGCAAGGTGAAGATAACGAACAGCGATCAATCTCATAACTCCTACAAGCAATACAAAATAGATAGTTGGGCAAACACGGACCCCTGGATACACCAGAGGCGGGACCAGGTGCCCAGGAGGAGTAAGCATCCCCTGTTAGATTTTATACAGTATCGGCAAACTTACACATAAATACTATATACTAAGTTTTGACCCACCCTGGGGTCAAAACCCCTACCCCGGGGATCATGAAATTTACAATTTTGGTAGAAACCTTCCTGCTTTACATCTTAATGCATTTAGTTTTTCTTAAACATGAGCGGTTAATAGAAAAGAAGATTTTCGAAAATTGGTCAATTTTGGGCAGTTTTTACCCCACCCCTAAGGCCCAAGGGGTACTGGAGTCCTGAAATTTACAATTTATGTCCCTCTTGTCCCAAAGATGCTTCATACCAAATTTGAAAAGAATTGGACTGGTCGTTATCAAGAAGGAAAAAAATGTTCAATTGTTAACGTACGATGACAACCAATGCACTGATCCAACAGTTTTGGTCCTTTGGTCTGTCCGACCCAAACTAATGAACCATTCCTCTAAGATGGCGCATGTAACGTGTCGGAAAACCAGGCTGGCCCGCAGTCCTGCAGCAAATTGGCAGGCAAAACCAGCAAACAGGCCTGGGAGTTATAAAACTTTACCGTACTCATTCTCAGCCATGTTTGTTTTGAGTACATCTCTAAGCTTCCAACATACTCGAAAAATCTTGAGCATGTACACAATTTGAATACGAGAATAATTTTATAAAAGTTTTATAACCTTCACTTTTGAGTATAAGTACGATTTAGAGCACGGAGTTTGAGTATGAAAACATGCTCAAAAAGGTTTTATAACCCCCAGGCCAGGGCTTCAGACTAAAATCAAAATAGAAAATACGGCTATGGTTTTGCGGACATGATCAAACAAGTAAAAATGGAGCTAAGAATCTAGTAAAGGTTTAGCCATATTCATTCATTGAAGTCATTGGATTTGTTCATACATGTACCTTGAGGGTCAACTGATGGGATAAATGCATTTATTAGTTTTGCAGGAAAAAATTCAAATATTTTGTATCTGCGACCTGTGGGAGGACTGCTTAAACTCTCATACTTGCAAAATTTACATTTGAAATCTGAGCGTGTTTGAACCCTCCATTAGATGCTGCGTTTTTCAACGCTTTGAATGCGACCCTCGTGACGGAATGGTTCTTCGATTGTCGGATGGGACTAAAACTCTTTGATAAGATTTTTTTTAGCAAGCCCAAAACTAAACATGTATTTTGCAATATAAATACGCTTGTAGATATTAAAGTGATCTAATTTTTAGTAATACAACACTAAAAAACCTGATTATTTAAAGAATAAACGAATATATTGTAAAACACGAAAGAAACACAACGATAATGACTGGGCAGCCGACACACGACCTGCCTATTCAAATTCCGGAGCTAAGAGAGAGAGATTCGTTCCCGTTTCCGGTGAAAAGGAAGTGGATCCCCTGGCAATTCGCCCCTATCACTATTTAGATACCCAATTCCACTACACTCCCCCCATTTTGAGGAGGAATATCCCAATTCCGAAATAGAAAGACCCTACCCTGATAAATTCATTTGAACAACTAATAATGATTACCCAACACCCCTCTCTGGCCAGTGGAAAACCGCACATTAAAACGTTACATAGATGAATATAATTCTATAATGGACATGGATAAATTTTACCCTAAAATTAACTGATTTTAACAGTTCAAGACACAGAATGTCATAGTCACACAGCACATCACCGAAAATCCACGAACAGGAAGTCACATCACAGAGTCACACACGGTCATATGCTTCTCCACACGAAAACGTCACAGGACAGATATCACCTTGGACATGGCATATCTCACCTTCCAGGTCAGCAGATCCTGAAACACCAGTAGGAAATGCCCCTGCCCAACAACAGCTTGGTTACTGCAGACTAGGCTATCCGTCCCCGCATTTCGGGGCCCTGTGAGCATGGAGAAGTTTACACCCTTCATATAACTCATTTACTTTCTTTCGAACCCCCTTGACCGAACCTGGGTTGTCCCTGGTTCACTGTCAGTTGAACATGGGATGCATAGCTATCACACCACGACCAATGGAAACTTACGAAGCCACTAACAACAAACCCATCCCGTTATTGCTTAGAAGTTGCCTCTCAGTCCGAGAAGGAACACTACCATTCCACCAGGCCGAACCGGACAGAGCCACAAATTCCGCATGCGCAGGGTCATCTCCATGAGACCCAGACACAACACAATCCCCATAAGACACACAATGGTACATTTGCCAGGTGCTTTAGGGACAGACTCCCTTGGGAACCGATATGCAACGTCTTCAATCATGGCTGGGGCATTTGTAATGATTAGACTGTGCCGCTCAGCACTACAACTGAGGCCTGCATGTTTTCCCTCTTGCATGGAATACCAACACAGTCCTCATCACAAACCTCTGTGCATGCATCGATTCCAACCTGGAAGAATCCAGACTCGCTAACACGACACTCGACTGCACTCTCTCCCCCTGCATCCGAGAACTGGCCATGAACTGAATAAAAGACCGGAGCCCATGCCACCTAAAATATCCCGCTGTCCAACACTACTGGTCCGACCACTCAAACCCAACTGATCATGAGGTGAGAGACACGAGATGCTGATCACACCAGACGGAGCTCCAGATCGTGACTCAACCAGACACCCCGACTCTACTCCACATATCTCGACATCAGTGACAAAACCATTGTCACCATCCCAACCCTCGGATACTGAGGAAGGATCATCATCCACATCGCAGAACGCATCAACAGCCATGTCAACATCAAAACCCAGAGAACACCAAGAGCTATCCCGAGAAGCCATATAGCAACCGACACTATCCCCGGTGTTCTCCAGCCCACCACCCTGGTGACTAATACCTGTTTCAGTGCCCTCCGGCCAACCACAACTTCTCATCTGCACCTGGCAGCACCCTGTCTGTACCTACCCTGTGTCCCTGACCCCTACTTCACTCCGGGCCCTCTGAACAACCACACCCGTCGACGACAAAACCCTACTGCTCACCACCGACACACAAATACTCGGTTTCACTGCCTCCTGACATACACTGTTAAATTCTAACCCTGCTCTACCGAAATACTCTAAGGGTTTACAGAGCACTTGCTCCGACCTATTTCGAGCCCCGGTCCCTGGAGACCGACCAACACACACACTGACTACACAACTTGGGACCATCCCTACCAGCAGCCCAAGTCTTCTTTACTGACATGCCTAACCAGTGGAGATCTCGACATTGACCTGCTCTGTTTAATCCCCGGTCTGACTGGGGAATATGACCAAAATGCACCCCCTGTCTACAGTGCCCGTATGCCCCACGGGCACCTCACTCGTCTCCAACTCCAGCGGTGATGCACCAACACCTGACTGACCCTGAGAGATGTACTGGTGACATGGGGGCCCAGAGGAACTCTCGTTTGTGCAGATAGGCAAATGATAGGGAGACTGAGGTTCGTCATCACTACCACCACTACTAGTATTGCTAACGTAATAGGTGTTCCCCATAGGTACCAACCCATTACTGCTGAGGACTCTAGGGCATGGCTCACCCACCAAGCTGGGGCAACCAACATGCTCGTCCAATATAACTGGCAGAGTTGGTTCAGGGTAACCCCCTACTTGATCTACGGACAAGCTATCCCAACCTGGATTTAAAGGTGAAACCCCTAAATCACCCCTGGGGAACAGTTTACACTCCCAAGACCCCCGCTAACTGCTGAGCCACTAATATTGAACTGTCGCGCCCCATATTCCCATCTGCTCGTAACAGTTGTTCGAGCATGGAAATTTTCTGTGCGATAATATTCTCTTGAGCCTCTTTCATGGTCCCTAGTTGGGTCTCTAGCATTAGGAGCCGACCTTCCAGTCTCTGTGACAGGTTGTCCCTGAAGCTACAACAGAACCATCTAGCTGGTAATTTTGGTCTGTTTCAAGTCCCCCCCCCCCCTGTGGCCCCGCATTCCATCCTTGGGGTGCCCGTCACTCCCCGGAATACCCCTGCCAGTGCCACCCGGCGAGCCCGCATCCCCTACTTGGGTACCCGCCAAGCTTTCCTGCCCCACTGTCTTGCATGTAGCCCGGGATGCCCCTATGGAGCGCTAAATTAACATAAACTCAAATAATTGAAGATATCTTCAAATTATTTGAAGATACCATCAATTCAATTATTGCTCTCTTTAATTGAATTAATGCGCGCATTAAATCATTATTGCTCTCATCAAATGAATTAATGCGCACTTCAATTGAATTATTGCTCTCATGCAAGGTGAAGATAACTAACAGTGATCAATCTCATAACTCCTACAAGCAATACAAAATAGATAGTTGGGCAAACACGGACCCCTGGACACACCAGAGGTGGGATCAGGTGCCTAGGAGTAAGCATTCCCAATTGAATTAATGCGAATTGGTGTAACTGAATTAATGAGAGCAATAATTGATTTAATGCGCGCATTAATTCAATTATTGCTCTCTTCAATTCAATTGATGCGCGCATCAATTGAATTAATGAAAGCAATAATAGATTTGATGTGGGCATTAATTCAGTTATTGCTCTCTTCGATTCAATTGATGAGAGCATCAATTTCGTAGAAATATTGCTCTCATTAATTAATTTAGACCTCGGTATAAATAATTTGATGATCTCTTTAATTCAATTGAAGATATCTTTAATTATTTACAATGCTTTTGTATAAGGAATTAATGCGCGCATCAATTCGTTTAAAGAGACCAACAATTCAATTAAAGAGATCATTAATTCAAGTTGAATTGAAGATATCTTTAATTATATAGTTGCTCTCTTTAAAAGAATTATTGCTCTCTTCAAATAAATTAAAGATATCATTAATTCAATTGAAGAGAGCAATAATTGAATTAATGCACCCATTAAATCAATTATTGCTCTCATCAAATGAATTTATGCGCGCATTATATCAATTATTGCTCTTTTCAATTGAATTGTAGCGCGCATCAATTCAATTGCTGATATCATTAATTCATTTGAAGAGATCATTAATTCAATTAAAGCGCGCATCAATTCAGCTGAAGAATTAATGCTATCATCAATTCAATTAATGCGCGCAATAATTCAGAATTGAAGATATCATTATTTGATGAGATCTTTAATTGAATTGTTGCGCGCATCAAATGAATTGATGATATCTTCAAATAATTGAAGATATCTTTAATCATTTGAGTTTATGATAATTTGGCGCTCCATATCCATCTGAGACTACCTATAGCAGACTACAATGCTATTAGAATTCCTGCTTAGCCACAAACCAGAATAAACAAACCAATGTGACAACAATTACATTTAACCATAGAAAGTAATAAAATTAAACAAGAAATTACTAACATTTCAAAATGGCTCCCACCACTATGATCCGGCGACGCCAATAAAGTGATCCTCTGGCCGAAAAACAACACTAAAAATGCCTGATCACTTAAAGAATAAACAAACATATCATAAAACACGAAAGAAATGATAATGACAAAAAATGCTCTGGGCAGCCGACACACGACCTTGCCTATCAAATCCCGGAGCTAAGAGAGATTCGTTCCCACTTCCGGTGAAAAGGGAGTTGGCCCCCTGTCAATTCGCCTTTCACAATTTAGATACCCAATTTCACTATATCATGTGGATACAGGGATGGGGGTGTTCCCCGTGATTTGCCAAGAGAAAAGGAGAGGATGTGTAGATAACGAAGTGATCAATTGATTGATTGATTGATTGAATGTTGTTTAACGTCCCTCTCGAGAATATTTCACTCATATGGAGACGTCTCGAAGTGATCAATCTCACAAAAGTGATCAATCTCATGATACAAAATAGAAAGTTGGGCAAACACAGACCCCTGGATATACCAGAGATGGGATCGGGTGCCTAGGAGGAGTACGCATCCCCTCCTAGGTCGAGGCAAAATTTAGGCTTATGCTCGGCGCTCATGGTCTTTGAGCAGGGAGGGGTCTTTATCGTGCCACACCTGCTGTGACACGGGACTTCGGTTTTTATGGTCTCATCCGAAGGACCGCCCCATTCAGTCGGCTCTTACGACAAGCAAGGGGAACTTAGAACCTATTCTAACCCGGATCCCGTATAAACTGAGGTCCCGTGTCACAGCAGGTGTGGCACGAAAAAGACCCCTCCCTGCTCAATGGCCGTAAGCGCCGAGTATAGGCCTAAATTTTGCAGCCCTTCACCGGTAATGGTGACGTCTCCATATGAGTGAAAAATTCTCGAGCGGGACGTTAAACAAGATATAATCAATCATCACTTTTAAAGTAATCCCTCATTTCATCAGTCATCCCTGGCCGGTTTGCAGGAATGTCAGCTGTTGTTGAAGAAGAGCGTTGCTGTCCACCTCGTCCTGCCCTCCCATATTCCTGCATGTACTTCTCCAATGATGTTGTTGGCCTAAAATGTATGATGTGAGTGACTGCTGGAGCATTTAGACCCATGCCGAAAGCAACAGACCTTTGCAAGTTCCATATGGATTTTCGGTTCAAATTTTCTAAGTTCATTTATGATATGAGTCTTCATCCAACTTGTATATAGTCTGTTTGAAACATTGCTAATCGATTTTCTGGCGTTTGTTCTTCCATTGGATCATAAGCAACCTCACCAAGAAATTCCTCCTCAAACATTTAGTAAATAACAATATGCCAGGGACCCCAGACTATCCATGTAACAAATGATGACAGGGAAATTACTTTTTGAACTGTTAAGTTCTGTACAGAGTAACAGCATCAGATCATCATATTTATCGTATTTTCTCACATTTTCACTTCTTAGTATGTAAATGGTCTATCTGGGTTGCTGTAAATCTGGCTTCAGGGCCACCAACGCTGAAATTTTCTCCAATCTCATTTCTCCGAAAATTTGAGTTTTTCTCACCCAACTGTGTCACCAAATAAATATTTTCTCAAACTCGGTTATGTTTTTGAGTTTTTTCTTACATTTGAGAATTTTCTCAAATGCGCGTGCCATTAAAATATTTTTGAACTCAACTGCAAAATATTTGAGATTTCTCAGAAAATCCCGAGATTGGTAAATAGCAATCTCAAATAAAAAGTGTATTTACTCACAACAAAATGGCTGCCAGACTACTTCGTCTGCGGCCACCTCGGCCCAGGCATTTTCTTTTGCCGTTTTCCCACCAAAACCACCTTTAACTTTACCGAACAGAATGCCCTCCCTAGAATGTACCTCCTCAACAAGGATTTTCTTTTCGATCCGTCCAATTCGGCCTTTTTCTCAATAGAGGGGCGTGGGTTCGAATCACGCTCGCGCCGGTAAGTGAGAAAGTTTCCCAGTTTACTTCGGAAGGTCGGTGGTCTCTTCCCAGGTACATTGTATCTGAGTTATCTCTTCCATCAATAAAACCTGGGCGCCACCATATAACTGAAAAATTGTTGATTCGTTTGCGATTTCCAGCGATACTTCGTAATCTGACGACAGGGGATGCTTACTCCTCCTAGGCACTTGATCCCACCTCTGGTGTGTCCAGGGGTCCGTGTTTGCCCAGTTATCTATTTTGTATTGCTTATAGGAGTTATGAGATTGATCACTGTTCGTTATCTTCACCTTTCATTGGATTATACATGTACTGCAGACGACTTCTAAAGGTGACGGTATTGAATCATGCGAAAGTTACATGTAAAGTACATGCTAAAGCATTGTAGTTAATGTAAACAACAAAGTGAAAGTGGATTTTAATGAAAAGTAAGGGTGACCGCCCAGTACTCCGACGGTCCGATAGTCCGACGGCCCGATAGTCCGACGGTCCGGTAGTCCGACGGTCCGATAGTTCGACACTCTGTTAGTTCGACGGTACGGTAGTCCGATAGTCCGAAACTCCGATAATTTGTGGCCACATATATAAGAGATCGCTATGTAATAGGCAGCAGAAAACAGGATTAAGTGCCGTGTGCCAGAGCGATATTTTACGTCACAAGAGCAAAACATCACATAGTGGGAAAACTTTGAACGGGTTCGACCTACATCGGGTACCTGTAAAGTGCGAAACGAAGCGAAATCTACCGAAACGTAACCCACCGAAACGAGACGAAACAGATTGTATAACCGAACTCTATTAATTATAATAATTAAAAATGGTATCTTAAGCCCCTGTTAAAGTTACCACATATAAATAAAATTCGCCTCCCCATTGTGGTAAGCTTTCGGCTTGACAGATACAAAGTTTTAAAAGTTGGAAGAGGGTGAGTAAGCACAAAGTTCATATCCGAAGTTGATTGAATACCCTGTGCAATTAGTTTCGGATCCATAAATTTCAGAACAGAGGGTTACAGTTCGGCATAAATACACGTTTCAGCATTTTTTGCTCTAAAGTCAAATCTATGTATACATGTGGATATTGTGTATTTGTATTTGCAATTTCTGCTTCCCTTGTTCATAAGCCTTTTGAGTTTACAAAATGCTGACCTCCTCCTGATATTATTGCATAAAAAATTCTGTTTTCCGTCCCGTTTTCAATTCCCCGTCCTAGCAACAAAACAAATGTATAGAGTTATATTTAGACTCACTACATATCAATGATAATTTTTAATAACACACATATATATATTTTACCGATCGAATTGCCTTCATATAATATGGTATACTATCTAACTTTTTCCATTATTGAAAGTACTCGCACCTCAGCAGTTAGAGATAAAATAAAAGGTTAAGAGCTCTTCCTGCTTTCAAATTTCTCAGACACAAGTTTCTTAAAACAATGTATCTATACCCAAAAGCGGATTCAACGCCAGCGACCCCACCCCTTGTTTAGTGTGTTTCGCCAGACCTCTGAGACTGTAACTCTCCGTTCTGAAATTTATTGATCTGAAACTAATTGCACATGTTATTTAATCAACTTCGGATATGTACATTTTGCTTACTCACCACCTCCCCCCCCCCCCCCCCCTTTCCAGCTTTTAAAACTGTGTATCAGTCAAGCTGAAAGCCTATATCAAAGGGGAAGCGAATTTTATTTATATGTGGTAATTTTCACAGGGGCCTAAGATACCATTTCTAATAAAAGGGTTCGGTTATACAATCTGTTTCATTTCATTTCGATGGGTTTTCGTTTCGTTTCGAACTTTACAGGTACCCACCTACATCTACATGTATATATTTCGGCATCGTCGGGAGCCCACGGTTGATTACGCTTCGTTCCTTTCTCCATCACCCGTGGGTTCATTCATTCCTACTCGCTGTGTGTGTGTCTGTATGTATGTCTGTCTGTCTGTATGTATGTATGCTGAATTTAAGGAACATTTTCATCGTGTCTTTATAGAGAGCTGTGTAGATACATGTAGGTATACATATATACAGATATCTATAGGCTTGTAGGGAGGGCAGACAGCGGATACTCGTCAGGGACGTAGCAACAGAGGGGGGGGGGGGGCTGATCCCTTCCCCACTTTTTAAAAAAATTTCTTTTCTTCTTTTTTACATATTAAAACTCTTTTTGGTTCGGCTGCCCCCCCCCCCCCCTCCCACTAATCCTTTCTGGCTGGCCCCCAGCTTCCCCCTTTCAAAAACGATGCCACGCGCCTGTTCGTGTCCCCTTAACACTTTCAAAAGTAGGGAGTGGAGACAAGAGTATGTATGTGCCCCCTCCTTACACTTCTGGGACCCCAAACGAGATCCTCATCTTTATATCAAATGTTGTTTGATAACATCCTCCCCTTAATTCTAGTGCAAGAAATTTCTGTTCAAAAATTGTTATTTGCTATAAAGAAAGGTATACCATAAAATTGGTATAAAATTCGTATATATACAGATTTCCGTTGAAAAACTTAGATAGGCTCTGATTGGCGCATAATTGCATTATTGTCGTTCCATACAAAAATTGATTTCCTTATTGATTGTGTTATGCCCCGTTATACAGAAAATTTTCATTTAATAAACTTTTGCCCGTGGAGGGGGGGGGGGGGGGGGGGGGGGGGACTTGAGACCTACTTCAAACTTTTAAGACTGAGCAAGGTGTAGGGATTCCTACCATTTTTAGCTTGTTATTTCAGGGGTTGGGGGTGATTATGTAGGTTACCGTCGCCATCTTCATGACGTTTATGTGGAAAATTTTGGAATTGAATCCCATTTTAGCATGTGTCCCAATCTAAGTTTTGTGCTCTCCTACCAACACTTTACGGTATTTGACTACGGCATTGGCGTTGCCTTATAGCTAATAACAAATTCGTCTGAACAAATTGCTAATTCGTCCGAACAAATAGCTAATTCGTCCGAACGAATTACTAATTTGTCCGAACAAATAGCTAATTCGTCCGAACAAATGGCTAATTTGTCCGAACGAATGTCTATTTCGTCCGAACAAATCCATAATTCGTCCGAACGAATTACTAATTTGTCCGAACGAATTACTAATATGTCCGATCAAATAGCTAATTCGTCCGAACAAATGGCTAATTTGTCCGAACGATTTTCTATTTCGTCCGAACAAATCGGTAATTCGTCCGAACGAATTACTAATTTGTCCGAACGAATTACTAATATGTCCGAACAAATAGCTAATTCGTCGGAACAAATGGCTAATTTGTCCGAACAAATAGCTAATTCGTCCGAACAAATTGCTAATTTGTCCGAACGATTTTCTATTTCGTGCGAACAAATAGCTAATTCGTCCGAACGAATAATATATTTATATATGGCCTTTCTACGCCGCCGTAAGTTCACACTTGAATGATTTTGGTCAGAAATTGATTGTCTGATTTATAATCAGTCCGTGTCGATTTTGGCGGTTTCTGGTAATTTTCTTAAAATAATGCCTGACATGAATACATTTTAACTCTATTAATTAACATTTTTGGTGATGGTCAACATGTCGGACTATCGGACCGTCGGAATATTGAACCGTCGGACTATCGGACCGTCGGAATATTGAACCGTCGGACTATCGGACCGTCGGACTACCGGCCCGTCGGACTATCGGACCGTCGGACTACCGGCCCGTCGGACTATCGGACCGTCGGAATACTGGGCTTGAACCAAAAGTAAGGCCCCTTGTAACAATGAAAACACGTTCAGTTTTTTGTCAAATCTCAACTCACGTGAAGTGAATCAGAGAAAGTTTGGTGGCCCGGCATTTTAGCAAAATCTCTGCCGAAGTGAAAAACGTGAAGTTGAGTCTGAGTTTGAGATTTTATATTTTATATGTTGGTCCCCAGGAATTTGAATAAAATTAAATGTATTTGTAAATGAACTTGTAGTCTTGCAGAGCAAACTCAAAATAATGCAAACACTGGTAATTATACATGTTAAGGAGAATTTGATAAACTAATAGTACATAGTTGATCTGCATGGGTGGTGGTATTTAGACGTGAATCTATATTTTATTATTTTCTTTAAGATTATAAGCATTGGTTCTAGAGCCCTGCTATTCCCTGGTGGGTGAGAGAGGGTAGCCTCCGCACATTAACTATCAGTTGTGATTAATCTTGTTGCAGCTTTTTAGCACATTACATTTTTTTGTTCAGATTTGACACATAATCCTCTAAGAGAAAGGCCGCTCACCGGTTATTTTTGTGACTTTATTATCATTCCAGATTTTCCCTAAATATTGTGAAAAATTAAAACACGATTGCTCGTCAAGAAAAGATCCACAAGCTAGTACGTTTTGAGTAATATGGTGTAGATTTCACAATAGGTTCAAACTCAGATAGCTCTATATTCAGTTATTAACATATATACCCCGCCCTGGTACTTCCCCTTTTCCATTACAGATCGATGATCAATTCAATTTCAATATTTGGGTAATTCTAAACACTTAAAGGGACTGGTTCACGATTTTTGAAAAAAATATTTTTCATATTTGATGCCAAACATTAAAAATATAACTGATTAAACGATGACGGCCAAAATTTTGAACTTCTGAACGCAAGAATAAAAGCAATATTTTAGCCTTAAATCTGTGTTATGTAAACAAAGACTCGAGTCTTTTCATGTATACAAACAAACCAGTGAAATGTTAATTTTGTAATATAAAGCATCCTAATTTTGCAAAGTTACAAATTTTAACTTTTAGATGACACATTTTACCCGAAAAATGCTTGAAATGTGAAAGATATAATAAACTTAGACCGATATCCATTTCTTTTGAAAATTTCGTAAACATAACATACCGCAATCTTTGTTTACAAAACAAATAATAGACTCTCTAAAATGAGCTTCTGTAATGATGTATAACCTTGATTTTTATGTGAAATCTTTTAAATACATCAGACAATAGATTTTGATCATTAAAAGTGAAAAACAAAATTTTGGGGGAAATCGTGAATCAGTCCCTTTAACAGTTAACAGGCTCACCATTCAGAAATCACATGAACTTCCTCTACTACAATGCAGTAAACTTCTTTCTGGACTCCCTTTGTCAATAACAATTTCCTGACTTTACTGTTTGTTGTGACAATCTCTGGATGGGCATAAACAAGTCTGAATTCAGCTATTAGAATTGCTGGATGGGCATAAACAAGTCTGAATTCAGCTATTAGAATTGAAATGGTTCATGCTGACAGATTTCATACAACGTTCCTCCTAAGAAACAGTGTTGTAAAATGTTCCATCCATAGAGAACACGCACTGATGTTCCTGTCACTCAGGGATTGCAGCTGATTCTCCATCAGAGCTGTTATTGGGGTCTGATGTTTCTTTCACTCAGGGATTGCAGCTGATCCTCCATCAGAACTGTTATTGGAGCCTGATGTTTCTTTCACTCAGGGATTGCAGCTGATTCTCCATCAGAACTGTTATTGGGGTCTGATGTTCCTCTCACTCAGGGATTGCAGCTGATTCTCCATCAGAGCTGTTATTGGAGCCTGATGTTTCTTTCACTCAGGGATTGCAGCTGATTCTCCATCAGAGCTGTTATTGGGGCCACAACTATTGCTGTTTTGGGTAGGATACACAGATATGGAATAAGGTGAAAAATAACACCTTTATCAAAACCTGTGGGCAACACAGCCACGCAATCTCTCCCCTCAGACGTCGCCTCCCACACTTGCCGTTGTTCTTTTTTCAAGTCGATATCTTCATAAAAGCTAACTGCCGTTTTAATCACTTCATCGAATTCACCGAGTTCACTCATTTTCGATCTTGCAGAATGGTTTTCTTTCATTTACTAGTAATCTCACCGGACATAGTTTCTGTACCAAAATCTTTGAGAATTTGACCTGTGAATCTTCTAACGTTGTCTACGCTATTGAGTATAACCTCTAAGGGTTCACTTTTAAAATAAAAGAATATCGGGGCACATATTTCAAATAAATAATGGTGGTAACCAACTTCTTTGTAAGCATTTTAATTCCCTTGACCACTCCAGCTTGTCCATGAGGGTCAGGATTATAGGGAAAAAATTACCATCGTACAATCCAACCTTAAGTACCCCTTTTCGTTAACAACGAGAAGATCACTGGATCAGAACTCTAGGCACTGCATTACCATATGGATGCAATGATAATGTATACAATGTAGGAAATTTGACTAGTCCACAAGGAAATAACGTGAATGTGATGAGACTGTTTGTTTCCAAATACACATCCCGTGGGATCTGGGTTAGAATAGGTCGTTAGTATTCCTTGCTTGTCGTAAGAGGCGACTAAATGGGGCGGTCCCTCGGGTGAGACCGCAAAAACCGAGGTCCCGTGTCATAGCAGGTGTGACACACTAAAGATCCCCCCTAAGAGCCGAGTATAGGCCTAAATTTTGCAATCATTCACCGGCAATGTCTCCATATGAGTGAAAAATTCTCGAGAGGGACGTTAAACGATATTCAAGCCATCAATCCACACGAGTGTTAAGGACCATAATGGGCTTTTGTAGCATTTTCATTAATCAAGAGCTTATTTTACCTTTAGAAAAACTATTTTTTGATATCTATTAATTTTTTGTGTTGGGAATAAATGAAGAGCGAATACATAGCTTATAACGAATTTTATGAATAAATAACAATAGCAACAGGGTTCGAATTGACCGGCTACCTAACCTAATTTGTAAATTTCAGGACTCCTGCACTCCTAGATTTCATAGGCCTTGGGATTGGTGATACTTTTAACGAATACTCAGATGACTGATATGAAAATGTGTTATATATATATATATATATATATATATATATATACTGAAAAGGCCACGACACTGTTAGTTATTAAAAACTAACATTTTCGATGCAACCCACGTCTTTATCAAGAGCCATGTATTACCCTACATAAACATATATCGCAAACTGCACAGGACAAAAACAAAAAAAACAAAAAAGAGAAAAAGACAGATATCGATAATCTACATCGTTAACAGGAAAGATAGACTAAATTGAGAATAAACAATCTCTAAATGTGGAATCGTACTGGATCCTTGTGTAGTTTGTGATATTTTACACATATTGAGTGACCTTGCAGTTGTTGGTTGTTGTTTTTTAACTTTGACTATTTTTTTTAACCAAGGGGGATAGGGCTTTAATATTCCACAAAAAGGTGCCTCATGATCAAAAACTTGACCTATGGCTCTTTTAAACTAAGGAGGATAAGACTTTGATATTTCACATGTAGATATCTCATGTCCAGACTTGTCTTTGGGTACCAAGACTTTTGACCTAATGACCTTGGACTACTTTTTAAAAAAATATCCTTGGTTATATTTTGAACCTAGAGGGATGGGACTTTGATATGAATCATGACCAAACTTTTCATTTGATACCAAGACTTGTGACCTTGATCGTAGACTGTGGCCTTTTCAAATATTTTAACAGTGGAAGTATATTTTGTACGATGGGATATAGGGCTTTGATAATTTACATATAAATTCCACGTGATCAGGCCTTTCATTTGGTACTTTTTACCGTGACCTTGGATCTTAACCTATTTTTCAAAAACTTTAACAGTGGTGTATCTTTAGAATTAAGGGGATACGGTAAGTAGAATCACGCTTCCCGGGGAACTTTGTGATCGTCTAATAACCCTTGTTCTTTTCTCCTGTAGTTTATCGTGTTTTGTGTGTACATTATATTTCCAATCACAAATGTATAAGGAAATAGAAAATTTCAAACAGAACTGTATTACATTTCTTCATTCAACAATCAGTTAAACTTTCTTCGTAGGATTGGATCCAGCAGACCCATATTTTCAGGGCACAGATGTTCGTGTGAGACTCGATCCGAGTGATGCGGCATTTGTTGACGTTATTCATACCGACGGTTCAAGCATAGTACAGTTGGGATTTGGTGTCATGCAGCAAGTGGGTCATGTAGACTTCTATCCAAATGGAGGGGCTAATCAGCCCGGATGTGATTCGGATTTTTTTGGAAAACTGTCTCACACCGTATGGACGGCAGTTACTCAGTTAGACACGTTAGGTACGTAGCAGAGCTACTGTAAAAAATTAAAAGGTCTATTTTTCTTCATTTCCTGGCTTGAACAAATCCTCCACAAACAGGAAAAACGTAATAAAATCACGATCCATGTTAGGCAAAAATAATCAGAAACTGGTCTATTTTCGACTCGGTGAAATGACGAATAGGTTTTTTATATGATAATATTTCACAATTGATGTTCAGTTTATTCACAGTTAACGACTCGGAACAATTTTTACTGTCTATACAAATTCTTATACTGTCTTGCCTCACATGCCGAAAATTTGCCACACAGGCTGTTTTCTTTAACTAAAATAAAAAAATCAATATATGCACCCAGGGGTGCATAAGCCGAGTTGCATGGGATACATTGTAAAGTCAGGAATGATGTGGCATATTTATAATTGTGAAGAACTAATTTCAGTTTTAAACTTTCCGAGTTACTGTCCAGAAACCATATTTGTCTGAAGTTTTCAATCTATTTTTGGTCACTGTGACCTTGACATATGACCCTTTTCCTCCAAAATCAATAGGAGCCTTGCTTTGCTGGTATCCAACAATATAACCAAGTTTCATTTGATTCAAATTAAAAAAATTCGAGTTATTCTCCGGAAACCAAATTTTTTTTTCAATTTTAAATCTATTTTTGGTCAACGTGACCTTGACCTTTGACCCATTTTCTCCAAAATCAATAGGGGTCTTCCTTACCTGGTACATAACAATATCTTAAAGTATCATTTGATTCGGATTTAAACTTTCTGAGTTATCAACCGGAAACCAAATATTTCTGAAATTTTCATTCTATATTCGGTCACTGTGACCTTGACCTTTGTTCTCCAAAATCAATAGGGGTCTTCCTTACCTGGTACCCAACAATATATCAAAGTTTCATTTGATTAGATTGTAAACTTTTCGAGTTATCATCCGGAAACCAATTGTTGACGCCCAACCGCCCGCCCGCATCACCAAACCAATAGCCGAGTTCAACTCGGCTAAAAAGAAAGAAAAGAAAAGAAAACTTCTCCAACTGAGACATTAAACAGGTTTATCGTTTGGCAACCCTGAAAAATTGCTTTCTTGTGATGTTGTTAACAATGACATTTCTATGCTAAACGTTACTTTTTTAAAAAAGCTAAACATTTTTTTTTTAAGTTCTGAGTTCTACGATTTGAGTCGAAAGTTTTAAAATTTTATTTTTCCATTTTTAATGTTTAGAATGCTAAACTAAGGTATTTCTAATGGTTAGTAAAAATTTGAATGTCAGTTGTCAAGGTACATGAGAGATACAGAGCTCACAATTCTAGGCTTGTGCCATGTTTTTGTTTACATAGGTTAAATATACTAGTAAAAGTTTCTTTAAAGCAGATTTTTTTTCAATTCACAAGTTAATTATGAATACAATTAGTTTCTAGTGTTTAGCACATCTCATTTGTTTTGAACATGCTATTTTCTATTAAACCATCTATACATGTATGTAAAAAAAAAAAAAAAAAGAACATGACACGAGCCTTGTTTACATTTCAAAGAATTGTGAGTGCTGTATCTAACCGATATTCAAATTTTGGTTGACCATTAGAAATGCTTTAGTTAAGCATTGTAAACAAAAAACAAAAACAAAATGGAGAAATAAAATTTGAAAATTTTCAACTCAAATCCTGTCCATGTCCCTTTAACAAATGTTATCAATTGCATGCTAAAATTATTCTTAAATGTTTTATTAGCGGCGGAAGGTGCGGTGGCTTGCAGTCATGAGAGATCTTACGTCCTTTACACGGACTCCGTTAATAGTCAATGTCCCTACACTGCTTATCCGTGTACAAGTGCGTCTGAGTACGCTGCAGGTCGTTGTCTTTCGTGTACCGGAACCGGATGTTCGGAGATGGGATATAACGCCAAAAATTACTCTGCCAGGGGATCGTTTTACCTCGACACTGCATCTGCTAGTCCTTTCTGCGGTATGTAGACTACCTCAACATGTGTCAATGAAAAATATAGTTGTAAATGTGCACGACTTTACAGCATATATGCACCGATCTTGTCTCTTATGTGTATTTTGGTCGAAAACAATTATTCATTTTAGAATTCCATTATCAAATTAACATTACTGGCCGAAACAACATGGATGGCACAATTAATATTGTCTTACAAGGAACCAAAGGCAGGTCTGCTAACATACCATTGATGACGTAAGTATGAATTTAAGTGTTCTGATGACGTATTTTACGATTGAATACCAAGCATATATTATACGTATATATATATATATATATATATATATATATATATATATATATAAGGGATTATTTCAAAATATCACATTCAGGTCAAGTGAGGTACACACAAAAGGACATATTATCTCCAAATTTGTCAAAGTCCCTACCGATATCGGCCCATTAACAAATATTGCTCTGGAATATGACAAAACCACTAATATATTGACGGGCTGGGCGTACCCAAACGACTGGCAGCTAGTAGGCATGTCCATATTAAGCGCTGAGGAACAGAAAATGTGAGTAACATTCAGATGTAGCCTATGCAGAACAATGGGTTGAATATGCTAGAAATGAAACATATAGGGCGTTAAGGAACCTCCACTAACAGTTGCGTCATTAATGATTTCAGGTACACATTCTGCGCATACGGAAAGACTTTAACAAGTCACAAACCAATTGCTTTGGGACTAACAGGCACGTGCTGAGTTATTGTTTGTGTAATAGAATAATAAAATCTGACTGATATTATTTTTATTTCTGCAGGATCTGATCTCTAGAGATCTTATAAAAGCTTCATTCAATACGGCGTTCTTGATTCTTCTGCAGTTCGTCGTGTGTTATGCAACAAGATTATGTACAAGACTGCTATGTTTGTTTTCACGACATAATCTTGTCTCGCTTATTACACTTTCTTCTACGCAAACAGACCTATACACTTGCTGTATTTGTTGGAAACCGTAGTAGATTGAATTAGATAATGGAAACAAGGAAAAAGGTATAACGAAAGTCTTGTTTAGAATTTGTACATTGCAATCGCCAATACAACTTCATGTACTCTGTGTTGGACCTGAGCTTTCTGTTGCCTGGGCGCCGGTGCCCATACAAGCACCGTTGTGTACATCTAAATATGGCCCAGATTGACAGGCTCGCAAAGGGGATCTTCCTATATTTACACATCGCCCTCCAACAAGTGTAGTCTGAAACAGAAGAAAATAGAGCATGATGTTGTCCAGCTGATTAAAACTTCCCGATCAATTTCTTCGTATGCTTTGTTCCAGGTTTGTTTTATCCTTTCTCTACAGAAGGGCTACATCGATCTTTACTTGTGAAACTTTGTATAAATGATTCTCTAAAGGTACACAAGATATTATGTTATAAATCTGATTTTGTAAGGTTGTCATGTGAGCACTGTGAACGATTTTTATTTTTAGAAATCCGAGTAATTGCATTCCTGATCTTCAAACTTAGGTTCTATCTTACAGCGTTACATGTAATCATTAGTAAGCTCATATTCGTGAAACTTTACATACCGTTTCAACTTCCATGTGGCAGTCGACGTCCTCTGGGGCAGGTGTAGTAGGAAGGTTGAAACGAGCTAAGTATCGGGGCAAATCGTTGATGCTGAATTGCGACCATTCCTATTCATAAAAAGGTCACATTTAATGATGTACTTTGAATGCAACGTCCATGGGTTGGCAATATTGGTCATGGTATGTGTTCAAATTAATAGCAAGTGATATCTCCATACTTCATGATGTGCGTTAGCGCTTCGTGAACAGAATGCCGGCGGGAAACAGTGCTGTTCATACCCTCGTGTATTTTCAAAATTGAAATTTATTTCTTATATTTATATTTTATTTTCATTTCTGTCGGAGACTTCCCAGTCGTTGAAATAGTCGTACTATATTTATCAAGATTCATACGCACATCGTTCACATTCACGAGGAAAGGACTTTCATTTCAATTGGTAAAGATGTCGAAGGCGAAAACATTGGAAATGTAAATTTATGTCACATGTATATGTATGATTCACCTAAACCGATGCATGGTCAACATTTTATTTGCTGAAAACTATGTGAATGTTTTACTTTCCAATCCGACATTGAACTTGGCAGAAATCAGTGGAGGAAAAGGGGTCCGGTTCATATATTGGAGTAGTCATTGCCGGAGGGGGGGGGGACGAAACACCCCACCCACCCCCCACCATGAATAAAATAATCGTTTTTAACTTTAAAAAGGGTGTTTGAAGGAATGACACAATGTTTCACTATATTTTTGCGATAAGGGTTTTCACACTTTTATGTGATTTACTTGGAAAATTTAGATGCAGGCCACGTAGTATCAGGAGTAGGGGGATATTTCAATTCCAGTAATATACTTACATTTAAGATATTTATGTTAGTAATTGTTGCTTTCATATACTTCCGCCCGTTCACGAATGCGTAAATACACAGTAAATGCATACTAGCATATTAAAGAAGGCGATGCTACGATGGCAGCGTTAGCATTTTGCTGCTGTTTTCATTGTTAATCTAAACCTTCGTAGTTTTTATCAAATTGAAATACATTGTACAGATGCATACAAGGTATATCTCAAATTAAAATTTCCCATAAGGTTTACCCCATGAATTGGAATGAAAACCTCATCTAGGAAACTACCATATAAATCTTCACATTTTGTGAAATTTTCATAATGATCATATAAAAATTTATTTTCTGTGAGGTTTTTTAAAGAATTATATTACTATATAGTGAAAAATACAAGGTCCAATATAACGTTCCTTACTGTCTTATCATACACCGTGAAGAACAACTTAATGTCCAAACCTGTTTCAAGAAATTCAGGGTCATCTAGAAAAGATATTCACGAATAGCAAGAACGTACGCTCCGAGAGTTTTTAGTTAATTGTCAATGTACAAAATTTATGAAGCATAGATAGAATGTTCTGCGGGCCATTTTAGATCTTGGGTATTCACGTTCGCTAGAATAAACGATAAACAGATATTTTCTTGTTTGGAGGCAAATTGTACTCCTATGAAAAATACAAAATCCAGAGTAGGGCAAACACGGACTCCTGGACATACCAAAGGTAAGATCAGACAAACACGGACCCCTGGACACATCAGAGGTAAGATCAGACAAACACGGACTCCTGGACATACCAGAGGTAAGATCAGACAAACACGGACCCCTGGACATACCAGAGGTAAGATCAGACAAACACGGACTCCTGGACACACCAGAGGCGGGATCAGACAAACACGGACTCCTGGACACACCAGAGGCGGGATCAGACAAACACGGACTCCTGGACACACCAGAGGCGGGATCAGACAAACACGGACTCCTGGACACACCAGAGGTGGGATCAGACAAACACGGACTCCTGGACACACCAGAGGTGGGATCAGACAAACACGGACTCCTGGACACACCAGAGGTGGGATCAGACAAACACGGACCCCTGGACATACCAGAGGTAAGATCAGACAAACACGGACTCCTGGACACACCAGAGGCGGGATCAGACAAACACGGACTCCTGGACACACCAGAGGCGGGATCAGACAAACACGGACTCCTGGACACACCAGAGGTAAGATCAGACAAACACGGACTCCTGGACACACCAGAGGTAAGATCAGACAAACACGGACTCCTGGACATACCAGAGGT
Organism: Ostrea edulis; assembly: GCF_947568905.1. Taxonomy (NCBI): domain Eukaryota; kingdom Metazoa; phylum Mollusca; class Bivalvia; order Ostreida; family Ostreidae; genus Ostrea; species Ostrea edulis. The sequence goes on along the minus strand of NC_079167.1, from coordinate 2,468,396 downwards.
AAGATCAGACAAACACGGACTCCTGGACATACCAGAGGTAAGATCAGACAAACACGGACTCCTGGACATACCAGAGGTAAGATCAGACAAACACGGACTCCTGGACATACCAGAGGTGGGATCAGACAAACACGGACTCCTGGACATACCAGAGACGGGATCAGACAAACACGGACTCCTGGACATACCAGAGGTGGGATCAGACAAACACGGACCACTGGACATACCAGAGGTGGGATCAGACAAACACGGACTCCTGGACATACCAGAGGTGGGATCAGACAAACACGGACTCCTGGACATACCAGAGGTGGGATCAGACAAACACGGACTCCTGGACATACCAGAGGTGGGATCAGACAAACACGGACTCCTGGACATACCAGAGGTGGGATCAGACAAACACGGACTCCTGGACATACCAGAGGTGGGATCAGACAAACACGGACTCCTGGACATACCAGAGGTGGGATCAGACAAACACGGACTCCTGGACATACCAGAGGTAAGATCAGACAAACACGGACTCCTGGACATACCAGAGGTGGGATCAGACAAACACGGACTCCTGGACATACCAGAGGTAAGATCAGACAAACACGGACTCCTGGACATACCAGAGGTAAGATCAGACAAACACGGACTCCTGGACATACCAGAGGTGAGATCAGACAAACACGGACCACTGGACACACCAGAGGTGGGATCAGACAAACACGGACTCCTGGACACACCAGAGGTAAGATCGGGTGCCTAGGAAGAGTAAGCATCCCCTGTCTTATATATCTTATTCCTAAGTGAAGCCATGAAACTGAATCTGTCCTAACTGATGACATATCTTAGGATTTCACCTACAGTTAGGACATGCCAAGACCAATCCTAAGATGAACTTAAGAGGTATATCTTAACTTTGTTTTACTCTTAAGTATGGCTCATATCGAGTTGATGTCAAAGGTTTATAATCGTCCTTGTTCAATAACATTTAGCAAGTGAATGAGAATAAGAGAGCTAAGCAGCACGAGATTTTTCGCGGTATAGTCTCTAAGTAAAACATGAATATCAGTAAAACTGATGGATGCTCTCCTAGTTGCATCTAACCAATGAACTACTTCATATGACGAATGACTTGCACAATGATCAATAACTGTTGAAATGAAGGTTTATATATATATATATATATATATATATATATATATATATATATATATATATATATATATATATTGTATTTTGTATTTTTCATAGGAGTACAATTTGCCTCCAAACAAGAAAATATCTGAGATAAATTTTAAAAAGAATGAGATAAAATTGAATTAAAAACTAAAAATCCAACCTATTCTTTAAATGAATTTACCCCCACTTTTAGGCTATTACATATATCTACCTGTATATTTGGAAAGGGATGTTAAAAATTTCCTTTCGATTGATTATAGATAAAGTTTCTACTTTGTTAGCAGTGTGATAGAATTTGGTTTTTTAATGTCTTATTTATCTCGTGTTTACATTAGATAATTTTTTTTATTTCTGTTACGAAAAATGCTGCTGCGCTTTACAGATTTGATTAAAATCTTTTCATCCATTTTTGTAAAGTATTAATGAATACTTACATGTGTAGTCCGTTTCACCGGTTTAGTCCCTTTAATTTTGTTTTCAAATACATTATCAACGCGTGATTTTTTTTAGCCCGAACATATTTCCTATCATAAACGTGACAATGACAAAAACTACTATTGTTGTATTTTTCCATTCCATTTATACAACTTTCAAGAGTATCCAAATGTTCACGAACTTCAGAAATTACTTTATAAATTTCTTTCCCGTTTGAAGTCCAGGTCGGAAAAGACCCTTTTCCGGGGCACAGTCTTTATTTATAACATAGTCCGACGTTCTGGATTACGTTGTTTGATTTTGTCTCAAGATTATGTTGTTTATGATTTTGTCAAAGTCTGATGCATTATTAATTAAAAACAATAGTCTGTAAGGCATGCAGATTAGCGAAACTTATGCGTAAGGTCATGGGAATGATGAAGTTGATAGGGCACCAAACCCACGCTAATGATGTATTAATCTACCTCCATGATTAACAGTTCAGTAACGACCCGATTGCATCTAGACGCTAGACGTAATAAAAACCAGAAATAGTTCTGTTACAAAGACTCGTTCGGTTTGACAATTTTGCATTGAAATAGCTGATGGTTATAAATGAGATGGACCTTCACCAAATAATGTTAAACACGAAGGCAAAATAAGGCTCTTTCACTTATTTACGGTGTTTGTAGTATAAAAATATGGAGTGTGATATATAAATGAAAATTTGTTTGTCTAAGAAAGGGGACACAACTTACAATACTTTTGCATGGCAATCTCAAATTAATCGGAAGTCCTAGTCTTAGTCAGAAGTTCTTATGGACAGAAACATCCTCCCTCTCCTCCTCTCCAGCATCCAAACAGACCCCCATAAATGCCAACTTGGGAGAAATGGATTTATTCATAAGATGATGGTGGAGGAAATACAAACGTCTATTCTGAGTAAAAAAGAAGTGATGACGCCCCCCCCCATTCTCTCTCTCTCTCTCTCTCTCTCTCTCTCGTAAGGAGGTAAATAATTCCAGTTTTGGGCCCAGAGGGCATACACAGGTACAAGTTACAAAATAAAAGAAGAGATTCCTAAATGATAAACAATAAAAATGAGAACACATAATTATATGTGAATACTACATGAAAATGGCAGCACAAGAGGGAATAGCCAAATATATAGTCCATAATCAATATTGTACTAAAATATTGATTTACCTTTCTGAGTTTCTTTAATTTCGTTTTATTAAAATTCTGAATATCTCAACTAAATGTTCACTCAAATTGGTAAATACTGATTACATACATATTTTTCTTTATTTGATAAGTTGGTAAAATTCTTGTCATATGCACTGTTCCATCGTGTTATAACATCAGTTATACAATTATAAGTTTATGTCAATAGCCGATATTTACGTAATTCTACGCATCTTTCGTTAGTTACGTACCCAGTCGTGGTAACTCGCTACGTACATACAGTACGTTATGTGAATCGTGTGCAGGAAGAAAATGAGTACCAACAATACTAGTTAGTGATTTCAAGGAATGAGCGGATGTCCAATCTATAAAGGAATTCTATTGATTCTTATACTTTTAATACAGGGCTTCTGGACTTCTCTTTTAATTTTGAAATCCAACCTTTCCTCTGACTTGCCACTTGAGGAAATGTACAGTGTACATGTATATGCATACAGAATTACAGTTTTACTGTCATTGTACGGGCTAGAAGAAACTATTTATATAGTTCACTTTACTTGGAATATGTAATTGTCTAAAGATTTCAAATTAAAGAAACATATGTATAATCTAAAACGAAGAAAGGGTTCACCCCAACATTCTCTGTCAACTCATATTGGTGAAAAAGATCGCTACCTTTCCTCTGTCGAAACCCCTATTTTCACACCTCTTTAAATTGTTGTCGCCCTTGAAGATACATAACCCCCAGATCTTCTTGCCCATGGCAGGACTTTCACCTGCAAGTCCAGGGGTAATCAACCACACAACATGTAACAGAGAAGTGGAAAACGTATGACTGGACTGGGAATCGATCCCGAGATCCCTGCACTATTAGTTAGGTTGTGTAACCACTAGGCTATCCAGGCAGATTTCCACGGTCCAAACTGTCCGACACCGTTCTTCGTAACCCGTTGATGAGAGTAATAGATGTTCAAGGATATGATAGGCCAATGTATCCAGATGTGCAGAAATGTTTCTGTTTTCAGATTGAAGGGGGGTAGGTGACATTGGGGGGGGGGGGGGGGGGGGGGGGGGGGGGGGGGGGGGGGGATGGGATTTAACATAGAACTCTATGTGGGAAATTAATTCCAAAATTCAACTGATATAACTTGACAAATATGATAGATAGAATCATGGGGTCTTCGGAAATGGGGAAAAAAAAAAAAAAAAAAAAAAAAAAAAATGAGAGGGCCTCCAGTCACCTTGACCTCTAACCATAAACATTAAAACTGGTATAACTTTAAAACCGGAACTAATAGCGACACGAGATTCTTCAGAAATGGCAAGAGGATGACAGGACCTACAAACTAGTATCAAGGTCAAGTGAGTCCAATGACCTTGACATCTGACCTTAGAGCATAAAATTGGTATTACTTAAGAACCTGGTCTGATATAAATGTGGGATCTTCAGTAATGATGAAATGATGATGAGATCTACAAATTAGTATCAAGGTCAAATGACTCCAGACACCTTGACATCTGACCTTGAACATACAAGCTCATATAATTTTAGAACTGGAATTGATAGAGATATTGGATCTTCAGAAATGATAGGAGGAGGATGAGATCTACAAACTAGTATCAAGGTCAAGTGAGTCCAATGACCTTGACCTCTGACCTTAGAACATGAAATTGATATTACTCAAGAACCAGGCTTGGCGGTTATAAAACGTTTACCGTACTCATACTCAAACTCAGCCATGTTTGTTTTGAGTACAACTCTGAGAAAGCTCCAAGCATACTCGAAAAATCTTAAGAATGTACCCCATTTGAGTATTAGAATGATATTATAAAAGTTTGAGTATGAGTAGGATTTAGAGCACGGAGTTTGAGTTTGAGTATGAAAGGGTGTTCAAAAAAGTTTTATAACCTCTGATAGAAATATGGGATCTTCAATAATGATGAAATGATGATGAGATCTACAAATTAGTATCAAGGTCAAATTACTCCAGAGACCTTGACATCTGACCTTGAACATACAAACTCATATAATATTAGAACTAGAATTAATAGAGATATTGGATCTTCAGAAATGATAGGATGATGATAAGATCTACAAACTAGTATCAAGGTCAAGTGAATCCAGTGACCTTGACCTTAGATCCTAAACTTAGTGTTACTTAACAGTTAAGAACTAGGTTTGATAAAGAGATGGGATCTTCAGAAATAATAAAAGGATGATGGAGTCTACAAATTGGTATCAAGGTTAAGTGACTCCAGTTCCAGTGACCTTGACCTCTGACCTTGAACATAATCTAGTATAACTTTAAAACTGGGACTGATAGAGACATGAAATCTTCAGAAATTATATAAGGATGTAGTTACCTACAAATTAGGCAATGGATGTACTTGTAAGTGATCAAAGCACTTCCGTAATAACATTAGGATACGGGGTGTATTCTTTTCCCAGTTGAAGTTAAGGGGAGATATTGTGTGATAGTCGGTTAGAAAACTCTACAGAGTTTGTGTTGATTTGTAATGTACCGACTTTATAATACAATTTACTTACTTACATTTCGATGGGTCAATTATTTTCTGTTACTCGTGCACTCCCCTCATTTTAGATAAATAAATCATATGCATAATCTGGGTAAACGATTCTACACATCATGTATTACAGCTAAAGAATAGGTATAATTTAAAAAATGTTCAAATTTTATTTTCACATCGGGATCGGGATTTTGGTCGAAATTAAAGCGAACAAATTCGAGAAGATAGATGGGACGTGGGAATAGCAGAAGAAAAAATATTCAAGATTGAAGATATGAAATGGCGAAGGAAGAAAATTTTAAAAGCAAGTTAAAAAACTTATTTGGCATTAAGGAGAGGAGCAGCACTGCAGCCTTTCATAGACCTCATACAAAGGAATTGCTGTTCACGCCTGAAATATTAAAAGTAAATTTACGTATCTGATTTGTTTTCACACGCACTGCGTGATTGATTATGTGTTATGTTTACATCTAGGGGCGTGTTCTTTGTCAGTCATGGTCATATTCATACATTTTAAGCATTGATATTATTCTACAAAATTATTTGATGTAGGCTTATGCTGACGAAGCAGTATTAGTGAAATTCAACAGAATTAAAATTGATTGACTCACCTGAGCTGAAAGTGAAAGCTCAAATAAACTTTTCTGATCCCCCTTTTGTCTGTGGTCTGTTTGTCTGTAAACATTTTACATTTCCATCTTCTCCTGAACAACTTGGCCTGGCAATGTGATCCAAACTTTGCACTTGTGAAGCAACTTGTAGGGCTTTCAAGTTTGTTCATTCCAGGATCCATGCACCGATGCAAGAGGAGATAATTAGCAAGCTTTACAACAATTTGGTGTTTATTTAAATGTTAATGCGCATCCAATTCTTGTTTTTATGCATGAAATGTCCAACAAGAATCAAAGACTGACAAGATGCCCGATGGAGTTTATTGTTGTAAGAGTATGATGTTGATATCAAAGGCAAGGACAATGTTATAGCATATGCCTCATTTAGAGTGTCATAAGTATGTACAGTTGATTTGTTGTTGCTTTGATTAATGTACACAGTATATTTGAGTTTTCATTGTCATTCAATTTTTTAAGGGGGGGGGGGGGGGGGTGCTGTGTATATTACTATTTGCACTAAATTGACCTAGAGAGTTATGTTTACTTGGTGAGACACCTGTGACCTGGATTGTTCTAGACCTCATGTTATTTTTAGAAGAAAGATGACATAATGGTTGCATCATTGTCTTCATTCCTATTATAAATACACTGAAATTCTTCTGATTAAAAATAGAAAGCTCTAGTTAGACACTTTTTATGCATTTGGGATTTTATTATACTGGGAACTAGAATTTTGGAATTAGGCCTACTATTTTTGTGAGTAGATTCTGTTCGGATTTACTGTTCAACTACTGTAAGTTAGTATTTTGCTAATGTTACAATTTTCTTCAATCATTAATTGTAAATAAATCTTATCAATTGTTTAATTGTCTTTTGATAGTAAATTCTGCTGCGCTATATTTTGTTCTGACTCATAAAAACATTTGATATTTTATACAATTATATTTCTAAACAATGTGACATGATTCAATTTGAGTGGTACCATCTACTTACATGAATGAAAATAGTATAGTATTTTATGCACACCATTGTCATTGATTGTGTGTAGCATTGTCATTGTGTGTAACATTGTCATTCATTGTGTGTAGCATTGTCATTGTGTGTAGCATTGTCATTATGTGTAGCATTGTCATTGTGCCTATCATTGTCATTCATTGTGTGTAGCATTGTCATTGTGTGTAACATTGTCATTGTGTGTAACATTGTCATTGTGTGTAACATTGTCATTGTGTGTAGCATTGTCATTATGTGTAGCATTGTCATTCATTATGTGTATCATTGTCATTGTGTGTAACATTGTCATTCATTGTGTGTAGTATTGTCATTGTGTGTAACATTGTCATTGTGTGTAGCATTGTCATTTTGTGTAACATTGTCATTCATTGTGTGTAACATTGTCATTGTGTGTAGCATTGTCATTGTGTGTAACATTGTCATTGTGTGTAACATTGTCATTGTGTGTAACATTGTCATTGTGTGTAGCATTGTCATTCATTGTGTGTAGCATTGTCATTGTGTATAACATTGTCATTGTGTGTAACATTGTCATTGTGTGTAACATTGTCATTGTGCCTATCATTGTCATTCATTGTGTGTAGCATTGTCATTCATTGTGTGTAGCATTGTCATTGTGTATAACATTGTCATTGTGTGTAGCATTGTCATTCATTGTGTGTAGCATTGTCATTCATTGTGTGTAGCATTGTCATTCATTGTGTGTAGCATTGTCATTGTGTGTAGCATTGTCATTGTGTGTAGCATTGTCATTCATTGTGTGTAACATTGTCATTGTGTGTAACATTGTCATTGTGTGTAGCATTGTCATTGTGTGTAGCATTGTCATTCATTATGTGTAGCATTGTCATTATGTGTAGCATTGTCATTCATTGTGTGTAGCATTGTCATTCATTATGTGTAGCATTGTCATTCATTTTGTGTAACATTGTCATTGTGTGTAACATTGTCATTGTGTGTAGCATTATCATTATGTGTAACATTGTCATTGATTGTGTGTAGCATTGTCATTATGTGTAACATTGTCATTCATTGTGTGTAGCATTGTCATTGTGTGTAACATTGTCATTGTGTGTAACATTGTCATTGTGTGTAACATTGTCATTGTGTGTAGCATTGTCATTCATTTTGTGTAACATTGTCATTGTGTGTAACATTGTCATTGTGTGTAGCATTGTCATTGTGTGTAACATTGTCATTGTGTGTAACATTGTCATTGTGTGTAGCATTGTCATTGTGTGTAGCATTGTCATTCATTATGTGTAGCATTGTCATTCATTTTGTGTAACATTGTCATTGTGTGTAACATTGTCATTGTGTGTAACATTGTCATTGTGTGTAGCATTGTCATTCATTGTGTGTAGCATTGTCATTGTGTGTAACATTGTCATTGTGTGTAACATTGTCATTGTGTGTAACATTGTCATTGTGTGTAACATTGTCATTGTGTGTAGCATTGTCATTGTGTGTAGCATTGTCATTGTGTGTAACATTGTCATTCATTGTGTGTAGCATTGTCATTGTGTGTAACATTGTCATTCATTGTGTGTAGCATTGTCATTGTGTGTAACATTGTCATTATGTGTAGCATTGTCATTCATTGTGTGTAGCATTGTCATTATGTGTAACATTGTCATTCATTGTGTGTAGCATTGTCATTATGTGTAGCATTGTCATTCATTGTGTGTAGCATTGTCATTCATTATGTGTAACATTGTCATTCATTTTGTGTAGCATTGTCATTCATTGTGTATAGCATTGTCATTCATTGTGTGTAACATTGTCATTATGTGTAGCATTGTCATTCATTATGTGTAGCATTGTCATTCATTGTGTGTAGCATTGTCATTCATTGTGTGTAACATTGTCATTGTGTGTAACATTGTCATTGTGTGTAGCATTGTCATTGTGTGTAGCATTGTCATTGTGTGTAACATTGTCATTGTGTGTAACATTGTCATTGTGTGTAACATTGTCATTGTGTGTAACATTGTCATTGTGTGTAACATTGTCATTGTGTGTAACATTGTCATTTTGTGTAACATTGTCATTGATTGTGTGTAACATTGTCATTGTGTGTAACATTGTCATTCATTGTGTGTAACATTGTCATTGTGTGTAACATTGTCATTCATTGTGTGTAACATTGTCATTGTGTGTAACATTGTCATTGTGTGTAACATTGTCATTGTGTGTAGCATTGTCATTGTGTGTAACATTGTCATTGTGTGTAACATTGTCATTGTGTGTAACATTGTCATTGTGTGTAACATTGTCATTGTGTGTAACATTGTCATTTTGTGTAACATTGTCATTGATTGTGTGTAACATTGTCATTGTGTGTAACATTGTCATTCATTGTGTGTAACATTGTCATTGTGTGTAACATTGTCATTCATTGTGTGTAACATTGTCATTGTGTGTAACATTGTCATTGTGTGTAGCATTGTCATTGTGCCTATCATTGTCATTCATTGTGTGTAGCATTGTCATTGTGTGTAACATTGTCATTGTGTGTAGCATTGTCATTGTGTGTAACATTGTCATTGTGTGTAACATTGTCATTGTGTGTAACATTGTCATTGTGTGTAGCATTGTCATTGTGTGTAAAATTGTCATTGTGTGTAACATTGTCATTGTGTGTAACATTGTCATTGTGTGTAGCATTGTCATTGTGTGTAACATTGTCATTGATTGTGTGTAGCATTGTCATTGTGTGTAGCATTGTCATTCATTATGTGTAACATTGTCATTTTGTGTAGCATTGTCATTTATTGTGTGTAACATTGTCATTGTGTGTAACATTGTCATTTTGTGTAACATTGTCATTGATTGTGTGTAGCATTGTCATTGTGTGTAGCATTGTCATTCATTATGTGTAGCATTGTCATTGTGTGTAGCATTGTCATTCATTGTGTAGTATTGTCATTCATTGTGTGTAACATTGTCATTGTGTGTAACATTGTCATTCATTGTGTGTAACATTGTCATTGTGTGTAACATTGTCATTCATTGTGTGTAGCATTGTCATTGTGTGTAACATTGTCATTGTGTGTAGCATTGTCATTGTGTGTAGCATTGTCATTGTGTGTAACATTGTCATTGTGTGTAACATTGTCATTGTGTGTAACATTGTCATTGTGTGTAGCATTGTCATTGTGTGTAGCATTGTCATTATGTATAGCATTGTCATTCATTGTGTGTAACATTGTCATTCATTGTGTGTAGCATTGTCATTGTGCCTATCATTGTCATTCATTGTGTGTAGCATTGTCATTGTGCCTATCATTGTCATTGATTGTGTGTAACATTGTCATTGTGTGTAGTATTGTCATTGTGCCTATCATTGTCATTGATTGTGTGTAGCATTGTCATTGTGTGTAGCATTGTCATTGTGTGTAACATTGTCATTATGTGTAGCATTGTCATTCATTGTGTGTAGCATTGTCATTCATTGTGTGTAACATTGTCATTCATTGTGTGTAACATTGTCATTGTGTGTAACATTGTCATTTTGTGTAACATTGTCATTCATTATGTGTAGTATTGTCATTGTGTGTAGCATTGTCATTTTGTGTAACATTGTCATTGATTGTGTGTAACATTGTCATTGTGTGTAGCATTGTCATTCATTGTGTGTAGCATTGTCATTCAATGTGTGTAACATTGTCATTCATTGTGTGTAGCATTGTCATTCATTGTGTGTAGCATTGTCATTCATTGTGGAGGTGCGGGGTATGTGAGCATGCTCACTCTTACTATTTCTTTCATTTCAAAATGAAATTTATTTATTTCTTTTATTTGCTGCATTCTACTTTTATTTCTGTCAGAATTCACAGTCGTTAAAATAGACGTACATGTACTATATATATATATAAAATTCATGTGCGGATTGTTGACAAAAACATCACATTCATGAGGAAATGGACGTCAGTACAATATGTAAAGATATATCAAAGGCAAATAAAAGATATACATGTATATAGGTGTGAAAGTCAGAACTCCTTAACCTTAGGAATGTTTTTTTTAAATGCCTCTATTTTTGTAATGTTGCTTTCTACACAGGACATTGGACCAGAGAGCCCAGCCAACAACAGACTCAAAACAATCAAAGAATTGACTGAAATTGTGCTGCAAAAGAAACTAGAAGAAGTTAGTCAAAACATGTCGGAATTTATAATCAGAGTTTAAGATAGTTAATGCAAAGTGTATTTGACAGTTTGAAAATACTTCAAAAATATTTTAATAGATTTCGATTTCCTTTTTTATCATGGAAAATTATGTTTTGTAGAATGCGATAGAAGCATTATGGTTTAGCGTGAGAGATCTGCTGGATCATTCAGTAAAACCAGAAAATCGCCACACAGCACTCCATTTTCTTCAATGTCTTGTTCAAGGCCAGGTAACATTTGATCAAATTACTGGTATCTGCAATGATATATCTATGTGAATCTACATTGTAGTAGATCTGAGGGGTGGAGGGTGTAAAATAGTTTGTGAAGACTTCTCCTATGTGGCTTATCGGAGTTCATAATGTCTATGTTCCTCCCATGCTTTCTCCTCCATACCATGCAGTACATAAAGAGGAGGTTTCATTTGGATCACCTCCAATTTGGGGAGCTGGGGAGACATTAGTTTTTAGCTCACCTGAGCCGAAGGCTCAAGTGAGCTTTTCTGATCAAAATTTGTCTGTTGTCGGCGTCGTAAACTTTTCACATTTTCATCGTCTTCTCAAGAACCACTGGGCCAATTATAACCAAAGTTGGCCAAAAGCATCGTTGGGTAAAGGGCTTTCAAATTTGTTCAAATAAAGGGCCATGCCCCCTTCAAAGGGGAGATAATCACAAAAATGCAAAAATAGGGTGGGTCATTTAAAAATCTTCTCAAGAACCAATGAGCCAGAAGAGCTGAAATTTATATGAAAGCTTCCTGACAAAGTGCCGATTCAAGTTTGTTCAAATCATGGGCCCCAGGGGTAGGTTGGGGCCACAATAGGGGATCAAAGTTTTACATAGAAATATATAGGGAAAATCTTTAAAAATCTTCTCAAGAATCAATGAGCCAGAAGAGCTGAAATTTATAGGAAAGCTTCCTGACATAGTGCAGATTCAAGTTTGTTCAAATCATGGCCCCCGGAGGTAGGTTGGGGCCACAGTAGGGGGTCAAAGTTTTACATGAGAATAAATAGAGAAAATCTTTAAAAATCATCTTCTCAAGAACCAATGAGCCAGAAGAGCTGAGATTTACGTGAAAGCTTCCTGACATAGTGCAGATTCAAGTTTGTAAAAATCATGGCCTCCAGGGGAAGGTTGGGGCCACAATACAGACCAAGGTTTTACATGAAATATAATGGAAAGTCTTTAGATATGGGCCAAGGTAACTCAGGTGAGCGATGTGGCCCTTGGGCCTCTTGTTCATAAAAACAATCTCTAGTTTAAATTGAACTACTTTTTAGAACCTTAACTGATGTAGTGTTAGATTAACAGTGTACATGTACTAGTCTACAGGAGAATTGACACCTTGTCTCAGGTCCCTGTCTCAGGGGACATTGGTTTCCTTGATATCCCTCTTTAAATTCTATCAGGTGTCTTCAAAACCTTTTTAATGTACATGTGCCGAATGGGTACCACTCCCTGTACCATCAATTAACATAAGTCTACATGATATTGAAACAATGCGAAAATTCCCATATTGGATTTAAATGTAAAATAAAGAATTTTTTAATTGAAAATAATTATTGTTAACTATTTTAAAATTACTATTTATTATTAAATTAGATGTACATCTATTGATCTATTCATTTTGAATGTATTTATTCTGAATATGCATGTGATAAAATTTCCAAAAGGTTTAAGGTGCTATAGACACTGTAATGTGTATTTGTACAGCTGTGAGCCCTTGATTTAGGTTGATTATAAATACATTTATTACATATACAAACTGAATTCCTCTTTAAAATTACCTGTGCATTGAGTAATTAAAAAAAATCATGAAGTGTTTGAATTAACGCTGACAGTGTTATAGTTAAATCGGACCTGAAATGATGTAATTCGATAATTTTTTTTCTTAAAGAGTGAATTGTTTTCTGAATCTATCGATTACATTGCATACATGTAAATATCCCCATTTGGAATTTAAGGCATGTATAATCAACTGTATGGAATATTTTATTTCCATCTCCTTCCATTTTAAGATATTTATAATTTTGATTAAATTAAACTTTTATTTTGACAAGTAATTTCTCTCTTTCCTAGTGTCTTTGTAGGAATAGAAAGTACTGAAATTATCCGCATAGCAGGATTTGAAATCAAGGCCAAAGCGTTAGTTCCCATATTGTTCCAAAGTGTTCCGTTCTCAATGAGAACCGTTCAGTCCCAATTTCAAAGCGTTCCATTTATGCTGAGAATCAATCCGTTCAAACTGTTCAGCATTTGTTCCCCATGCAAGCAAAACCGTTCATTTACAAAGCGTTCAGCGTTCGTTCACAGTTCCACTGGTGTAATACGCCTCAGGGTCTGTATCCTATGTTCACAACAATGTTCCTTAGTGGAAGCACACATACATATAGGTGACTGTTATGTACTGTTAACTCTTAATTAGATGATCCTTAAAAATGTTTTCAAGATTATAGAAAATGGAAGAGGAGACATTAGTTTTAGTTTAATTTTTCCTAGTTCTCATTGTTTTCATGGTTGTGCTAGATCACAAAATAAGTTGTCAATGGAGTTCGATTTCTACTTTTAAAGGAAGAACATAGAATAGTTTTCCATGAATTTATTTATCAACTAAACTGTATACATGTATAGATATTCAACTAAACTGTAGACATGTATAGATATTCAACTAAACTGTAGACATGTATAGATATTCAACTAAACTGTAGACATGTATAGATATTCAACTAAACTGTAGACATGTATAGATATTCAACTAAACTGTATACATGTATAGATATTCAACTAAACTGTATACATGTATAGATATTCAACTAAACTGTAGACATGTATAGATATTCAACTAAACTGTAGACATGTATAGATATTCAACTAAACTGTAGACATGTATAGATATTCAACTAAACTGTAGACATGTATAGATATTCAACTAAACTGTAGACATGTATAGATATTCAACTAAACTGTAGACATGTATAGATATTCAACTAAACTGTAGACATGTATAGATATTCAACTAAACTGTATAACTATACATGTATAGATTTTTTTTTCACAATGACATGGAATGGATGTAACCTTATATAATATGTTGTAGTAATGTGCCTACAATTTTGCATTTATTCCTCTACATCAGAGGTAGTGGTCATGCTTTTCATTGCGATCCTATAAGCTTTACATAAATAATATTAACATACAGGGTATTGTCATGCTTTCTTGAATTACTTATCATGCTAAGTTTTAACAGGCTGTATCATTTCTATGATAAAAACTAAGGTTTCTATGGTAAACACTTCTAACAATATACATTTTATCAAACTGTAGAGTCCAGGAAGGGAAAGGGGGGGGGGGGGGGGGTGCAGCCTTTAATACTTGATATCTATTTCTCTCTGAGTTATAACACAATGTATACTAAGAATTTTACACAAAAAGGAGCTTCTTGTATACAAAAATTTAAATTTATAAAGATTAGCAGATACTTGGAAATGAAAACTCCACTATAGGAATATGTTTAATTACAATGAATGTCAAGCTCTATGTTGATTGACCAATCTAATTAAAATGAGATCCTTTGATCCCCCTGTTATAAGGTTTAACAATAGGCAAGCGGATCAAAGGATCTAATTTTAATTAGCTTTGTTGACTGACACTAAGTTCAATTTTCAAGAGATTAAATCACAAGTGAAAAAAGGATTTCAACAGAAAGATTACACTAGGGATTAGGGATGGATATTGCCAGAAAAATAATATTGCAATATTTGATGGCATATTGTGATAAATACTACAGTATATTGGATTTCTCTGAGACCTGGCGGAGACTCCCGTAGAGCAAGTTGATTCGTGTTTATTTTTTTTAGAGTGCATAAAGATTTGAGGTGCCACTAGAGAATTCCCTGAGCATTCTACACTGCTTGCAGCAACATTTTGCAAAAGGGTTCCATTTTTTTGTATTAAACGAGTCTCTCCATATTTCTGCGTTTTTCCTAAACTGTTTTTTTCTTTTTAAATACATATATGTGTAATTTAACTCAGAATCGTTCATCACATTACTTCTTTCATCCACCATTTAGATAAACAAAAATACTTAATCAGGAATTGTTTAGAGTAAGTATCCCAGAAAAATGTGAAAAGTAGTGGATACTCGATACTATATAAACAATTATGAATTATTAGTGAATACAATGTAAACTTGAATGTGGCTTCTAGTCTTAGCACTTAGGCCTGTTTTTAATTCAGTATGTTATACATACCTCTGGTTTGAATATAGCCAAAATCAGTATTGAAAAAAAAATTGCGATATATTATTGTTGGATTCAATATTGCAATATACCGATACGCGGCAAATATTGCACGCCCATACTAGAGACACTTATTTGATATAATGAAAATGTTTAATTCATTGACACCTGATGTACATGTAGCATAACTTCTTACCCTCCTCTTTGAAAATTTTGAAAATTGCCACTGAATTGGCAGGTGGTATGAAGTTAAAAAATTTGCATGTATACACACATTTTTGTACCCCCCGCAAGAAGTTGTGGGGGGGGGGGGGTATACTGGAATCGGGCTGTCCGTCTGTCTGTCTGTCTGTCTGTAGACGCAATGGTTTCCGGGCTCTAAAGCATTATCCTTTCCACCTACCGTCACCATATCATATATATGGACTACCCATGGGATGAAAATGCTCCCTATCGATTTTGGGGTCAAAAGGTCAAAGGTCAAGCGCACTGGACATCGAAGTAGCAATATGGTTTCCGGGCTCTAAAGCGTTATCCTTTCCACCTACAGTCACCATATCATACATATGGACTATCCATGGGATGAAGATGTTCCCTATCGATTTTGGGGGTCAAAAGGTCAAAGGTCACACACACTGGACATCGAAGTAGCAATATGATTTCCATTTAAATTCTTTAACGGCTTTTTTCATCGAAAGGAGATGCTGTGTTCCTAGATAACCCATTTCTCCCTACAAACAAGAATACCAAGGTTTGTCATGCCATTTGTTTTTTACACTCAGAAAAGAGGTAGTTTATACCTATTACCAACACCCTTTGGGAGATTGGGGTAAGCGGGAGGTATTCTTAGTGAGCATTGCTCACAGTACCTCTTGTTCACTGATGAAATCTACATCATTAAGGAGGGGATGTTGGTGTTAGAGTGCTGTTTTTAGGTTTTTGAACATACATGTATTTCTAATCTGCTCTCATCTTGTCATTTGAGGTTGAGGTGAGTAAATGATACAAACTCAAGTTAAGAAGTTTTAAAATTGTCTATAGTGTGAAATGATAGCAATTTATTGTGCATACTTTAGTGTATACATATACTTGCATATTTACATTCTCTGTTACAACCTAACCCTACAATGGGAAAATTCACACAATTAAGGGACACGTAAATAACATCAATGACTGTACAATCATATAATCCTGAATCAAGGACTGCAACATTCTGTGGCATTGTGAAAAATAAAAGTTATACAGTGTGAGACTGGGATCATAAAAATGTTTTTTAAGGAATTACAATGTCAATTTAGAAATGAACTTGCTGGAATACGAATAAAACCTTTACAATTCATTTACTATTTTGTATATGATTTTATCTTCACATAGCTTCAGTACTTGGGCATTCTTAGAGCACATTTCTTTCGAGTTATCAGACAACTTGATGCACCTAGTGACCTGCAGTACAGGTATTTATGAACCTAGAATTTATATTGCATAGTCAATTCATAGTGTGAAATTAAAATTTACATGGCATCAATATTGAGAAGTACATGTAGCTTTATTAAAATTTTTGCCATCCTTTAGTGGTACATGTAATTGTAATCTTTTAATAATGGTAAATTGTTGTATTTGTTTACAGGTTGGGATTGTTCAAAATTTTAAGTGAGAATGGGAGAAATTTGCAAGAGTTTGAAGAATCAGCAGGTAAAAGTGTTCACCACTTTATGATAAATTTAACTTAAAAATTCAAAGAAAATACAGACCCTGAATATGGTGTTGATGAAGTTTTGTCTCTCACTTTTACAAAAGCTTAAATCTTGTCAGTCTCTCCATCAGTATCATGAAAACTTATTATGCCTCCGAGGTCGAAGATTGGGGGGCATATTGTTTGTGTCCTGTCTGTCATTCCGTCATTCTGTCTGAAACTTTAACCTTGCTAATAACTTTTGAACAGTAAGTGATAGAGCTTTGATGTTTCACATGAGTATTCCTTGTGACAAGACCTTTCCGTGGGTACCAACATTTTTGACCCTGTGACCATGGAGTTTGACCTACTTTTTGAAAACTTTAACCTTGCTAATAACTTTTGAACAGTAAGTGGTAGAGCTTTGATATTTCATATGAGTATTCCTTGTGACAAGACCTTTCCAGGGGTACTAAACTTTTTGACCTACTTTTAATTTTTTTTTTACATTGGTCATAACTTCTAAATGGTAAATATTAAAAGCTTTCATATTGTACATGAGCATTTCTTGTGACAAGATCTTTCTACTGGTACCAAGATGTCCTTGTGTTTGAAGTTGTGACCTTGGCCATCTTCGGAATTGGCCATTATTGGGGGCATTTGTGTTTCACAAACACATCTTGTTTTACTATTACTTCAGGGTTCATTTTTTAGAACAGTTTCTTTCAATATTCACAGAGTGAACTGAACTTCATGATATTGTTTGTTTGTGTTTGTTTTGATCAGGTCCATTTTTGTTGGAGTGGATGCCAAGTGTCGTAAACTCGGAAAAACTTGGAGAATTTCTTACCCTCTTGATCCACGTCATCAAGTACAATGCTGCATACCAGGATGAAGAAGTGGTGGCAGGCATAGTCAAGTCAGAACTCGGAAATTTTGTTCACTTCATTCTGATCAGATGTCTGGAAAAAATAATGTTGAATGTTGATCAAGTTTGCTAATACATAATTCTCCATTTACCATTGGGTCTGTTTGATATAATTTTAGCACAGGACTACACATAATTTAGGGTAATGTATTATAAAGAAATATTGTATAAATGGAAAATCTTTGCATCATATTTCATAAAATCGATAACATGTCTTCTCTAGGAACACTTGTGCGTTGTTGAACAGGAGGAGACGAGAGGAGGATGTGACTGTAAGTTCGACTGATATCAGAGAGTTTGTACATTGTTAGAGGAAGTTAGTGAAATGCATGTAGTGCTTATCAAGATTGTATTTCACATTATGTTTACTGATCATAATATTGTGACATACTTTATCACCCTTAAAAACCTCTGTGTGTCTGTAACAGCTATGTTTAGAAGTCCTGGATGCCGTTCTCTGCTACAGTTACCTACCAACAGAATGCCTTATGAATTTCATCTCTGCTCTATGTCACACCGTCAACATCTCAAAGTTTTCACAGTCAAGCTGGGAGGTGAGATTTGGATATTCTTTTTCTGTGTTTCAGAGTATGCTGGTATATTAAAATTCACTTTGTACAGTAACTGTCTGTATGACATGAAATTTTACAATTGTTTCAGTTGATGAGAAAATTACTGGGCACACATCTGGGCCATAGTAGTATATACAGCATGTGTTGTATGATGCAAGATGTCAAGTTAGTTGATGAGTTTATAATCTTAGTCTAGTGATATTTTTGTCTAAGAGTATCGTTTTCATTAATATTTCATGTTCAATGTTGATTGATATTTCATTCTAACAATTTCATGATTAGGATGTTAAATTTAATTGTGTTTTACAGAAATGTCCAGGATCAGGAGTTGTTACGGGGAGTGGTGTATTTTGTCGGCATGGCCTTGTGGGGATACAGAAAAGTTCCTACTCTCAAGCATACTTTCTCCTCTGTACTGCCGTCTTTCTTGCAGGTGAATCTCGGTCAATAAAGCTAGGATAATCAGACAGATATATATCTGACAAACAACACTCTGAAACATAACAGGGAAAAAAAACCTAGAAGTTCTAGTACATTTAATCTCTGCCATTACCATTGTTTAAAAAAATCAAATCTTATTCCACATATAAATCTGAAATCAGGTAATAAAACAAATCTAAGTCAATGCTTAAATTCCATTCAACTTTATTGGCTCTTGAATGAAATTCATGTGTATGATTGAAATCATAGTGTAAACTTTTTTCAGGCATACAAGAATTGTCAATTTCTTTAGAACCAGCCAGTAGGTATATTTGAACAAGTAGTGATAATGCAGTATCTAATT